>NC_053024.1:553259417-553421382 GCF_003073215.2 Triticum urartu | reverse complement strand
AACATTCGGGTTACTGCATATACATATCCCTACAACCCTAGCGTCACCGAACCTTAAGTGTGTAGACCCTACGGGTTCGGGAGACATGTAGACATGACCGAGACGACTCTCCGGTCAATAACCAACAGCGGGATCTGGATACCCATGTTGGCTCCCACATGCTCCTCGATGATCTCATCGGATGAACCACGATGTCGAGGATTCAAGCAACCCCGTATACAATTCCCTTTGCCAATCGGTATGTTACTTGCCCGAGATTCGATCATCGATATCCCAATACCTCGTTCAATCTCGTTACCGGCAAGTCACTTTACTCGTACCATAATGCATGATCCCATGACCAGACACTTGGTCACTTTGAGCTCATTATGATGATGCATTACCGAGTGGGCCCAGTAATACCTCTCCGTCATACGGAGTGACAAATCCCAGTCTTGATCCGTGTCAACCCAACAGACACTTTCGGAGATACCCGTAGTATACCTTTATAGTCACCCAGTTACGTTGTGATGTTTGGTACACCCAAAGCACTCCTACGGTATCTGGGAGTTACACGATCTCATGGTCCAAGGAAAAGATACTTTGACATTGGAAAACTCTAGCAAACGAACTATACGACCTTGTGCTATGTTTAGAATTGGGTCTTGTCCATCACATCATTCTCCTAATGATGTGATCTCGTTATCAATGACATCCAATGTCCATAGTCAGGAAACCATGACTATCTGTTGATCAACGAGCTAGTCAACTAGAGGCTTACTAGGGACATGTTGGTGTCTATTATTCACACATGTATTACGATTTCCGGATAACACAATTATAGCATGAATATAAAGACAATTATCATGAACAAGGAAATATAATAATAATGCTTTTATTATTGCCTCTAGGGCATATTTCCAACACTTTTCCATAAGCACGTATGACTATATTCGGAATACATGCCTACATTACATTGATGAATCGGAGCTAGTTATGTGTCACCCTAGGTTATGACTGTTACATGATGAATCGCATCCAGCATAATTCTCTATCACTGATCCATTGCCTACGAGCTTTCCATATATTGTTCTTCGCTTATTTACTTGTCCGTTGCTATTGCTATTATCACTACAAAATACCAAAAACACTACTTTTGCTACTGTTACATTTTGCTACCGTTACCACTACTATCATATTACTTTGCTACTAAATACTTTGTTGCAGATATTTAGTTTCCAGGTGTGGTTGAATTGACAACTCAGCTGCTAATACTTGAGAATATTCTTTGGCTCCCCTTGTGTCAAATCAATAAATTTGGGTTGAATACTCTATCCACGAAAATTGTTGCGATCCCCTATACTTGTGGGTTATCAAGACTATTTTCTGGCGCCATTGCCGGGGAGCATAGCTCTATTCTTTGAGTCACTTGGGATTTATATCTTCTTATCATTATGAAGAACTTGAGAGATCCAAAAACCAAGATTTATCCCTCAACTACGAGGGGGGGTAAGGAACTTCCATCTAGCTCTGCACTTGATTCACCTTCTGTTTTGAGTAAGCTTGCGACACCTAAACCTGCTTCTGATATTCGTTCTGATATGTCGCATGTTATTGATGATGCCACTTCTGCTATGCATGATACTTATGATGAAACTACTTCTACTCTTGATACTACTGTGCCACTTGGTGAATTTCTTGATGAACAACTTGCTATGGTTAGAGAGAATGAAAATATTGAATCTGATAATATTGATGAATGTGATGATGAAGACTCTTCCCCTAATAAATATGAATCACCTATTATTGAGGGTTATGTTTTTGAAAAAGAAGCTGCTCTAGCTATTTTAGCTTGCAAAGATAGATACGAACTCAAGAGGTTATTAGCTAAATGGAAGCAGCAATCTCTTAATGCTAGAATGAAACCTGACCCTGCTTTTGCTACTTAACCTATCTGTGTTACCGATAAGGATTATGAATTCTCTGTTGATCCTGATATAATTACTTTGGTTGATCTGGAGTCCGTTCGGGGCTCCGGAGAGGGGGATTCGTCGCCGTCGTCATCATCAACCATCCTCCATCACCAATTTCATGATGCTCACCGCCGTGTGTGAGTAATTCCATCATAGGCTTGCTGGATGGTGATGGGTTGGATGAGATTTATCATGTAATCGAGTTAGTTTTGTTAGGGTTTGATCCCTAGTATCCATTATGTTCTGAGATTGATGTTGCTATGACTTTGCTATGCTTAATGCTTGTCACTAGGGCCCGAGTGCCATGATTTCAGATCTGAACCTATTATGTTTTCATGAATATATGTGAGTTCTTGATCCTATCTTGCAAGTCTATAGTCACCTACTATGTCTTATGATCCGGCAACCCCGAAGTGACAATAATTGGGACCACTCCCGGTGATGACCATAGTTTGAGGAGTTCATGTATTCACTATGTGCTAATGCTTTGTTCCGGTTCTCTATTAAAAGGAGGCCTTAATATCCCTTAGTTTCCAATAGGACCCCGCTGCCACGGGAGGGTAGGACAAAAGATGGCATGCAAGTTCTTTTCCATAAGCACATATGACTATATACGGAATACATGCCTACATTACATTGATGAATTGGAGCTAGTTCTGTGTCACCCTATGTTATGACTGTTACATGATGAACCGCATCCGGCATAATTATCCATCACTGATCTGGTGCCTACGAGTTTTCCATATATTGGTTTACGCTTATTTACTTTCCCGCTGCTACTGTTACAATCACTACAAAATACCAAAAACATTACTTTTGCTGTCTTTACTTTTGTTGCCGCTACCACCACTATCATATTACTTTGCTACTAAACACTTTGCTGCAGATACTAAGTTTCCAGGTGTGGTTGAATTGACAACTCAGCTGCTAACACTTGAGAATATTCTTTGGCTCCCCTTGTGTCGAATCAATACATTTGGGTTGAATACTCTACCCTCGAAAGCTGTTGCGATCCCCTATACTTGTGGGTTATCAAGACTAATTTCTGGCGCCATTGCCGGGAAGCATAGCTCTATTCTTTGAGTCACTTGGGATTTATATCTTCTAGACACTATGAAGAACTTGAGAGGTCCAAAAACCAAGATCTATCCCTCAACTATGAGGGGAGGTAAGGAACTGCCATCTAGCTCTGCACTTGATTCACCTTCTGTTATGAGTAAGTTTGCGACACCTACACCTGCTTCTGCTATTCGTTCTGATATGTCACATGTTATTGATGATGCCACTTCTGCTATGCATGATACTTATGATGAAACTACTTCTATGCCTGATACTACTGTGCCCCTTAGTGAATTTCTTGATGAACAAATTGCTAGGTCTAGAGAAAAAGAAATTATTGAATCTGAATACGATGATGATAGTGATGAGGAAAATATGCCTGTTATTCCTGAGGGCTATCTTTTTGATATGGAATCTTCTGCCGCTATTTTTGCTTGGAAAGATAGATATGAGCTTAAGAGGTTATTAATTAAATGGAACAAAGAATCACTTAGAGATAAAATGAGACCCGACCCTGCTTTTGCTACTTCACCTATATGTGTTCCTGATAAGGATTATGAATTCTTTGTTGATCCTGATATAATTACTTAGGTTGAATTGTTGGGGAACGTAGCAGTATTTTAAAATTTTCTACGCACCACCAAAGATCAATCTATGGAGTCATCTAGCAACGAGGGAGAGAGGAGTGCATCTACATACCCTTGTAGATCACGTGCGGAAGCGTTCAAGAGAACGGGGTTGATGGAGTCGTACTCGACGTGATCCAAATCACCGATGACCTAGTGCCGAACGGACGGCACCTCCGTGTTCAACACACGTACGGTTGGGAAGACGTCTCCTCCAACTTGATCCAGCAAGGGGGAAGGAGAGGTTGATGAAGATCCAGCAGAACGATGACGTGGTGGTGGAAGCAACAGTGATCTCGGCAGGGCTTCGCCAAGCGCAGGGAGACGGAGGAGTGTCACGGGAGGGAGAGGGAGAGGCCAGGGGCTTGGGTGCGGCTGCCCTCCCTCCCCCCACTATATATAGGGTGCCTAGGGGGGCGCCGGCCCTAGGAGATCCAATCTCCTAGGGGGCGGCGGCCAAGGGGGTGCCTTGCCCCCCAAGGCAAGGGTGGCGCCCCCCGCCCCTAGGGTTTCCAACCCTAGGCGTAGGGGGAGGCCCAAGGGGGGCGCACCAGCCCACTAGGGTCTGTTTCCCCTCCCACTTCAGCCCATGGGGCCCTCCGGGATAGGTGGCCCCACCCGGTGGACCCCCGGGACCCTTCCGGTGGTCCCGGTACAATACCGATTACCCCCGAAACTTTCCCGATGGCCGAAACTTGACTTCCTATATATAAATCTTCACCTCCGGACCATTCCAGAACTCCTCGTGACGTCCGGGATCTCATCCGGGACTCCGAACAACTTTCGGGTTACCGTATGCTAATATCTCTACAACCCTAGTGTCACCGAACCTTAAGTGTGTAGACCCTACGGGTTTGGGAGACATGCAGACATGACCGAGACGCCTCTCCAGTCAATAACCAACAGCGGGATCTGGATACCCATGTTGTCTCCCACATGCTCCACGATGATCTCATCGGATGAACCACGATGTCGAGGATTCAATCAATCTGTATACAATTCCCTTTTTCAATCGGTACGTTACTTGCCCGAGACTCGATCGTCGGTATCCCAATACCTAGTTCAATCTCGTTACCGGCAAGTCACTTTACTCGTGCCATAGTGCATGATCCCGTGATCAACCACTTGGTCACATTGAGCTCATTATGATGATGCATTACCGAGTGGGCCCAGAGATACCTCTCCGTCATACGGAGTGACAAATCCCAGTCTCAATTCGTGCCAACCCAACAGACACTTTCGGAGATACCTGTAATGTACCTTTATAGTCACCCAGTTACGTTGTGACGTTTGGCACACCCAAGGCACTCCTACGGTATCCGGGAGTTGCACAATCTCATGGTCTAAGGAAATGATACTTGACATTCAGAAAAGCTACAGCAAACGAACTACACGATCTTTGAGCTAAGCTTAGGATTGGGTCTTGTCCATCACATCATTCTCCTAATGATGTGATCCCGTTATCAATGACATCCAATGTCCATAGTCAGGAAACCATGACTATCTTTTGATCAACGAGTTAGTCAACTAGAGGCTCACTAGGGACGTGTTGTGGTCTATGTATTCACACATGTATTACGATTTTCGGATAACACAATTATAGCATGAATAATAGAAAATTATCATGAACAAAGAAATATAATAATAACCATTTTATTATTGCCTCTAGGGCATATTTCCAACATGAATCTGATCCTTTTTATGGCTATGAATCTGAAACTGTTGTGGCACATCTTACTAAGTTAAATGATATAGCTGCCCTGTTCACTAATGATGAGAGATCGTGTTACCTTTATATACTCAAAATATTTCCATTCTCATTAAAGGGTGATGCTAAGATATGGTTTAATTCTCTTGATCCTGGTTGTGTGTGTAGTCCCCAGGATATGATTTATTACTTCTCTGCTAAATATTTCCCTGCTCATAAGAAACAAGCTGCTTTGAGGGAAATATACAACTTCGTGCAAATTAAAGAAGAGAGTCTCCCACAAGCTTGGGGGAGGCTTCTCAAGTTACTTAATGCTTTGCCTGATCATCCTCTTAAGAAACCTGAAATACTTGATATCTTTTATAATGGACTAACCGATGCTTCCAGAGATTACCTGGATACTTGTGCTGGTTCTCTTTTCAGGGAAAGAACACTAGATGAAGCTGAAATTCTATTGAATAATATGTTGACAAATGAAAATAATTGGGCACCTCCTGAGCCAGCTCCTGAGCCAACTCCTGCTCCAATTACTGAGCCTATTTTTAAACCAACTCCGAAGAAGAGAGGTATTCTATTTCTCAGTCCCGAAGATATGCAAGAGGCAAAGAAATCTATGAAAGAAAAAGGTATTATAGCTGAAGACGTTAAGAATTTACCTCCTATTGAAGAAATACATGGTCTTAATTCACCGCCTGTTGAAGAAACATATGATCTTAATTCTTTATTTACTGAAGAACCTCCTGATCCCAATATCCCGACACAGGTAGTAAAGGTAAATTCTCTCTATAGATATGATAAAGCTGAAGTCCCTCCTACTAAAATTGCTAGTCAGTGCTTGGATGAGTTTGATAACTTTATGTTTAAGCAAGACGACTTCAATGCTTATTTTGGTAGACAATTAAAAAGAAAATGCTTATATGATTAGACGCTTGGGTGATTATATGGCTAATATTAAAGGTGAACTTAAACTTGTTAGCAAACATGCTTCTATGGTTACCACTAAGTAGAACAAGTACTTAAGGCTCAAAAAGAAGTGCTTGATGAAATGAATAATAAGAAAAATGATTATGCTGTTAGAGTGGCTACTAGAACTGGTAGAATGACTTAGGAACCTTTGTATCCTGAAGGCCACCCTAAAAGAATCGAGCAAGATTCTCAAAGAAATAATATTGATGTTCCTAGTTCTTCTAAAAAGAAGAAGAAGAAAAATGATAGAACTGTGCAAATTTCTAGTGAACCTATTGCTGAACCACCTGATAATCCAAATGATATTTCTATGTCTGATGCTGAAACACAGTCTGGTAATGAACATGAACCTAGTAAAAATATTAATGATGATGTTCATGATGATGCTCAACCTAGTAATGATAATGATGTAGAAATTGAACCTGCTGTTGATCTTGATAACCCACAATCAAAGAATCAACGTTATGACAAAAGATACTTTGTTGCTAGGAAACATGGTAAAGAAAGGGAACCTTGGGTTCAGAAACCCATGCCTTTTCCTCCAAAACCATCCAAGAAAAAGGATGATGAGGATTTTGAGCGCTTTGCTGAAATGATTAGGCCTATCTTTTTGCATATGCGATTAACTGATGTGCTCAAAACAAATCCTTATGCTAAATATATGAAGGATATCATTACTAATAAAAGAAAGATACCGGAAGCTGAAATTTCCACCATGCTTGCTAATTATACTTTTAAGGGTGGAATACCAAAGAAACTCGGAGACCCCGGAGTACCTACTATACCTTGCTCCATTAAAAGAAATTATATTAAAAGTGCTTTATGTGATCTTGGAGCCGGTGTTAGTGTTATGCCTCTCTCTTTATATCGTAGACTTGACTTGAATAAGCTGACACCTACTGAAATATCTTTGCAAATGGCTGATAAATCAACTGCTATACCTGTCGGTATGTGTGAGGATGTGCCTGTTGTGGTTGCAAACGTTACTATTTTAACGGACTTTGTTATTCTTGATATTCCTGAGGATGATAGTATGTCTATTATTCTTGGAAGACCTTTTCTTAATACTGCAGGGGCTGTTATTCATTGCAACAAAGGCAATGTCACTTTTCATGTTAATGGTAATGAGCATACGGTACACTTTCCGAGGAAACAACCCCAAGTTCACAGTATCAACTCTATTGGAAAAATTCCATCGATTATATTTGGAGGTTTTGAATTTCCTCTTCCTACTGTCAAGAAGAAATATGATATTCTTATTATTGGGGATGTGCATATCCCCGTTGAGGTAACTTAGTGTTATTTGAATTTTCTCCGGTTTCATGATTATCGGAATGAGTTTGTTAACAAGACTTGATCAACCTTGTTAGTGGATTCTTTTTGATGAGCATGAGATGGATGAAACTAGAAGCACAAACTTCTGTACCCCACTTTTACTTTCTGTTATTTATATTAAATAGTATTTTCTGTATGTTTCCTGACTTATCTGTGCAATATAAAAATATCCCAAAAATAAAAGTCCTCAGAATGACATGCCAATTTAATATGATTTTTCGGGAATATTTGAGGATTTACTGTGCAAAAATTACCGCGGGAGGAGCTGCCACCTGGCCACGAGGGTGGTGGGCGCCCCCCTGCCTCGTGGGCCCATGGTGGCCCTCCTCCACTTATCCCAGCACCCATCTTCTTCCTCTATCTCACACAAACCCGAAAAACCAACTCAAGCACGAGTTCCAGCCACTTTTGCTGTGATTTTCGATCTCCTTGCTCAAAGCACCTCTCGCAAAAGTGCTTGGGGAGATTGTTCCTTGTTATGTGACTCCTCCATTGGTCCAATTAGTTTTTGTTCTAGTGCTTTATTCTTTGCAAATTTGTGCTGCATAGGTGACCATGTTCTTGAGCTTGCATGTCAAATTTATATGGTTCCAAGTAGTTCTAATGCTTGATATAGGCTCTAGGCACTTGTAGGAGTAGTTGCTATCAATATTATTGAAGTTGGTTCACTTTTGTTTGAAGTTACTAAAAATTTCAGATTGTTTCAGAAAAATAATGAGGAGATTTTTGAGGGGCTCGTCGAGCCAAAGTTCGAAGGAAAAGGCACCAAAGCCTAAGTATAATTTGCCGCGCACCGCGGAGATTCGGGTGTGTGAATAGCCTTCTGAAGATTTCTTGAGAGCAGTCGGTATCTATGAAGATTTTCATGAATTGGCTCACAATGCAGGCCTCACCGCTTTCCTCCACGACCAATGTGATCATTATCTCTTACTCACAAATAATTTTGTGCAAAACTTTCATTTTCATTCTAGGAACTCGCCACCTATGGTGGAGTTTCATTTATATGATGAGCATAAGGAGATGTCACTTTATGATTTCTGTCGGATTTGTTTAATCCCTTTTGAGGGCAAGACAGAAGAACCACATCATGATGATGTGGCTGGGTTTATTGATACTATCACTGTAGGAGAAACTAGAAAGGTTTCTGATGCACGAATCACTAGTATACATTTTCCTACTTTACGCTACTTTGCATTATTTGCTAGTCGTTGTTTAATTGGACGTGGAAACAGTGGAAACCTTAGTATCCCTGATATAATTATTCTGCACCACGGTTTATACAGTGATAACACTTTTAGTATGGGCGGTATTATTGCTAGACGGTTAAGTATGAACCGTACTAAGGGTCCCATCATTGGAGGCGTCTATGCCACACGCCTAGCTGCACATTTTAACATACCTATTAGGCATGCTGAGAAGGAAGAAAAGGTGTTGCCCCGTGTTTATTTAGATCATAAAAGTATGGTGGCACATGATTTTATTGTTAAGAATAGGGCAGGAGAGATTAAGTATCAATTGTTCTTTAACAAAC
The DNA here is from genome assembly GCF_003073215.2 of Triticum urartu. NCBI lineage: Eukaryota > Viridiplantae > Streptophyta > Magnoliopsida > Poales > Poaceae > Triticum > Triticum urartu. Next base: position 553,412,205 of record NC_053024.1, on the reverse strand, counting down.
ATCATCCTGAAACTATTACGTTGCCTGCTCCTTCTTTGTTTAATTTTGTAGGACCTTACCTTGTTACGTGGGCTGCCATCCAAGCTTACAATAATCCTACACCAGCCTCAGAACAGGAACCACAAGATGAACCTCCACGACAATCTGTCTATTCTTGGGATCCAGAGATGACTGTCAGCCAGTGGCAGTCAGAGTCTTATTCTTCATCACAGTATGATCCCAACTATTATTCCTCATCACAGTACGACCCCAACAACTATTATTATGGATATCCGCCAGGCCAGCCGTGGCCATAGACCAACTTAGGCCAAAAGCCTAAGCTTGGGGGAGTACGTATTTCTCACCGACATTACATTTATGTTCACACACACACACTCATTGCTAGATGTCGGTGCTCATACTTTTTCACTGTAATATCCATGCTAGTTTATTTTCTTTTTCCTGCTTTCTTCTTGTGTGTTTGCTAAACCTTAAGAAAAAATAAAAAAATAGTAGTAGTTTACTTTTCTGCTATAGTAGTAATTAAAAAGAAAACCCAAAAATATTTCCCGTTCTTCTTTTGCTTGTTGGGAGCTTTCCCGTGTAAATAGTTTTATTTCTTTTCTTTTCTTTGGGGATCAGTAGGAGAAGACCATAATTAAATTGTTGAAGTGGCTCTTATATGCATTATTGTTGATTTAACCAAGAGCCCATATTGCCTTGTTTTCTCCTGTTTATTGAATGCTCGCAGATTCCAGCTTAGTCCAATGCACGTGCACTCTTATTATTATTCACACCGTTCGGTCGTGCAAGTGAAAGGCAATTATGATGATATACGATGGACTGACTGAGATGAGAAAAGCTGGTATGAACTCGTCCTCTTTTGTTTTTGTAAATATGATGAGTCCCTCGTTCTTGATTCAGCTTATTATGAATAAACATGTTTGCAATGACAATTAGAGATCATAGTTGCTTGTGCCATGCTTGATTAGCTATGAGTTATAATGGTTTACCTTGTGTGCCAACATGCTATTGAAATGATTATGATGTGGTATGATGGGGTGGTATCCTCTTTTGAATGATTTAAGTGACTTGACTTGGCACATGTTCAAGCATGTAGTTGAAACAAATCAACATAGCCTTCACAATATTTATGTTCATGGTGGATTATATCCTACTCATGCTTGCATCCAATGTTTATTAATTTTAATGCATGTACATGGCTGTTGTCGTTCTCTAGTTGGTCGCTTCCCAGTCTTTTGCTAGCCTTCACCTGTACTAAGCGGGAATACTGCTTGTGCATCCAACCCTTAAACCCCAAAGTTATTCCAGATGAGTCCACCATACCTTCCTATATGCGGTATCTACCTGCCGTTCCAAGTAAATTTGTATGTGCCAAACTCTAAACCTTCAAATAAACATTCTGTTTTGTATGCTCGAATAGCTCATGTATCAACAAAGGTTGTCCTTATCTTCCGTGTTAGGCGGGTTATTCTCAAGAGGAGTGGACTCCGCTCCTCACTCACGAGAAAATGGCTGGTCACCGAGATGCCCAGTCCCATGCTTTATGCAAACTAAATCAAAAATTAATTGCAAACAAAACTCCTCCTGGGACCTGATGTATGTTGGAGGCACTCGTTATTTCGAGCAAGCCATGGATTGATGTTTTTTGGTGGAGGGGGAGTATAAACTTTACCATTCTGTTTGGGAACCGCCTATAATGTGTTTAGCATGGAAGATATCGCCATCTCTTAGTTGTTACGTTGACAATGAAAGTATATCGCTCAAAATGCAATTTATCTCTATTTCAAAACCGAGCTCTGGCACCTCTACAAATCCCTGCTTCCCTCTGCGAAGGGCCTATCCATTTACTTTTATGTTGAGTCATCACCCTCTTATTAAAAAGCACTAGCTGGAGAGCACAACTGTCATTTGCATTCATCACTGTTAATTTATATTGGGTATGACTATGATTGGATCTCTTTTACCATGAATTACAATGTCTAGTCAGTCCTTGATCTTTAAAGGTGCTCTGCATTTATGTTTTGCGGTCTCAGAAAGGGCTAGCGAGATACCATCTTGTTATATCATATTATGATTGTTTTGAGAAAGTGTTGTCATCCGAGATTTATTATTATGACTTGCTAGTTGATTATGCTATTGATATGAGTAATTATGAGACCTGAGAATTATTGCAAATATGGTTAGTTATGATCTATGCTGAAAACTTGAATGCTGGCTTGACATAGTTACAACAACAAGAGCAAACAGAGTTTGTAAAAGTTTTTCTTTCTTTCTTTCAGTTTGTCAACTGAATTGCTTGAGGACAAGCAAGGGTTTAAGCTTGGGGGAGTTGACACGTCTCCGTCGTATCTACTTTTCCAAACACTTTTGCCCTTGTTTTGGACTCTAACTTGTATGATTTGAATGGAACTAACCCGGACTGATGTTGCTTTCAGCAGAATTGCCATGGTGTTGTTTTATGTGCAGAAAACAAATATTCTCGGAATGACCTGAAACTCCACGGAACATCTTAGAAAAAACAATAACAAATCCTCGCCAAAGATGAAGACCAGGGGGCCCAAACCCTTCTCACGAGGGTGGGGGCGCCCCCCCCCTAGGGCGCGCCCCCTACCTTGTGGGCCCCCTGGAAACCCTCCGACGCCAACTCCAACTCCATATATTTGCTTTCAGAGAGAAGAAAATCAGAGAGAAGAAAACATCGCGTTTTACGATACGGAGCCGCCGCCAAGCCCTAAAACCTCTCGGGAGGGCTGATCTGGAGTCCGTTCGGGGCTCCGGAGAGGGGGATTCGTCGTCGTCGTCATCATCAACCATCCTCCATCACCAATTTTATGATGCTCACCGCCGTGCGTGAGTAATTCCATCGTAGGCTTGCTGGACAGTGATGGGTTGGATGAGATTTATCATGTAATCGAGTTAGTTTTGTTAGGGTTTGATCCCTAGTATCCATTATGTTCTGAGATTGATGTTGCTATGACTTTGCTATGCTTAATGCTTGTCACTAGGGCCCGAGTGCCATGATTTCAGATATGAACCTATTATGTTTTCATGAATATATGTGAGTTCTTGATCCTATCTTGCAAGTCTATAGTCACCTACTATGTGTTATAATCCGGCAACCCCGAAGTGACAATAATTGGGACCACTCCCGGTGATGACCATAGTTTGAGGAGTTCATGTATTCAATATGTGCTAATGCTTTGTTCCGGTTCTCTATTAAAAGGAGGCCTTAATATCCCTTAGTTTCCAATAGGACCCCGCTGCCACGGGAGGGTAGGACAAAAGATGTGATGCAAGTTATTTTCCATAAGCACATATGACTATATACGGAATACATGCCTACATTACATTGATGAATTGGAGCTAGTTCTGTGTCACCCTATGTTATGACTGTTACATGATGAACCGCATCCGGCATAATTATCCATCACTGATCCGGTGCCTATGAGTTTTCCATATACTGGTTTACGCTTATTTACTTTCCCGCTGCTACTGTTACAATCACTACAAAATACCAAAAACATTACTTTTGCTGTCTTTACTTTTGTTGCTGCTACCACCACTATCATATTACTTTGCTACTAAACACTTTGCTGCAGATACTAAGTTTCCAGGTGTGGTTGAATTGACAACTCAGCTGCTAACACTTGAGAATATTCTTTGGCTCCCCTTGTGTCGAATCAATAAATTTGGGTGAATACTCTATCCTCGAAAGCTGTTGCGATCCCCTATACTTGTGGGTTATAAATCCCCTCCCACGAACGCCGCCACCACCCTCTCTGGATCGCGCCGCCGCCATCCTCCTTGGATCTCGCCACCGCCTCCTAGCTTGATGCCGCCGCCGGCCTTCTACCGCGATGCCGACACCAGCCTCCTCCCGTTGCGTAGCCTCCCACGATGACTCCCATCGCTGGATCCCCAACTGGCCCAAAGACTAGCGCCTCCACCGACAGGGGCAACTGCCGATCCCCCAACTACACCCCGCGGGATCCGCCGCCGCCAGCAACCAGCCGCCGGGGAGCAACCGCACCGCTCCGACCTTCTCCACCTTTACCTACCTTTCCATCCCCGAGCTCTTCCTGATCCCCGCCTCGCCCGTGCCATGGAGGCATCCTCCGCCATGCCTCTGCAGGTCGAGCTCGCGCCGCTGAACGAAGTTCAAATGTCATAGCAGCGGCCGGACGGATTCGACACGCTGTCATTGGATATTCTCCATTCTAGCTGGATCCATCGCCGCCGCTGCAGCCATTGCTGGAGCTGCTCAGGACGAGGCCTCTGGCGTGCTGCCTCCCCTTGTCATACCTCCTTTGAGCCCCACCATGGTGAAGTCCTACTAGAGCAAGACGTCATGTTCTACTACAACAGGCTGGCCGTGGTGAAGTTCTACCCCGTGCTACCAGCTCCCACGCACGAGGCCGGTGCCTCAAGCCCCACACCGGACATTGGGTCCACAGCGCAGGGGGTTGCTGCACCACCATCCAGCTCCAACGGTGAGTAAGGTCCTGATGTATTGTGCAAGGGAGACACTTCGACCATCTTGTTAATGTCTACAACCATGTCCAAGGGAGACACAAGACGATACAAATGTATTGTGCAGCTGATCAGCTTGTATTGTGCAGGCTCGCATGGGGCAAGGGGATGCAATGGACAGATTCACGTTCCAGCCAACCGCAGCTGCTGTCCTGCATGTAATAATAAGTTATAAGATATTTGTTGTGCTATACTGAAGATATTATTTAGTCAGAATGCTGAAGATATTGATTTCTAAAAAATGCTGAAGATACTGCTCGCAATTTGTATGCATTTTGTACTTAAAACCCTTTTTTTGCATCCAAATTTGTTCATTTTGGATTCTCTACCTGGAAGCTCGAGTAAATTTGTCGTGGCAGTACAAACAAATAGCAGCGGCGAGGTCATATGTACTTTTTCTACTGGAGCGCTTGACCAGAGCAAGTCCTATTTTCTCATGATCTTGATTCTGAAATCTTTTCTGTTCATGAAATAAAGTTGCTAGCAAGTAACAAATGGAAGTGTTTGGATCAGGTGTCTTCCCATATACTGGCTTGATCTGCATAGAACTTTTCTCCGTTCATGTTTCCAGTTTCTGTGTGCTCCTATGCACTGCATGCGTTTGTGTTAATACATAAGAGTGTGAGCACTCTTGTACGTTCAGCTTTGGAGAAAACAAAAGTACGGCTGGTTTGCCCAATTCCTCATGGAGGAAAACTACAGCGAAGGCATTGACATGGGCAACAGGGATGCTGCCACCTCTCCACGGGGCTCGCCATCGACGGCTCCAAAACCTTGTTGCAACACTGGTCAAACTGCAATGCCCTCCTTCCCAACACACACAAGAGAAAATGGAGAGAAGTTCAGATGTAACTTTGTGATGCCATCAGGTTCATGCTCACTGTTGTAGCAGCAAAAGATCTGCTCCTGCTCCATCGCTTATTTCTCCTGTTTATTCTCTGACCATTTGCCCAATATTTGAGTGTTTTTCCCACAGGATCTAGAGAATAGCTTTTCCAATAGGATCCAGAGAATAAAAGAACAAGAGAAATAAACGATGGTTCAATTTCTAACGATGACGCGGTGCGAAGTTCATGTTTTAGAAATTCAGAAGTTCACGTGTACCACATAGTGAAGAAATTCATCAATGAAAAAAGGACCGCCTAGGCCATTTCACCGACAGCAAAAAAATGCCTTAAAATGTCGCGAAACAAAAAAAATAAATCGTAGAAAGTGGGGAAAATATAATTTGTTTTGTACGGTTCTAAAAAAATACCTTGAATTTCAAATTTAAAAAATAGGATGGTTCAATGTTTATTACAAACCTGTGGTTTTCCCCGTTACTATAGAATAAACCAAGAAGTTCAAAAATAAAAAATGGAGCAGTTTGAAAAGTTTATAAAATCTAATTCCAGATGCTTATATGGTCGTCATGTGACACTGAAATCTTTTTCATTTTAGGTGAACCAAATTTTTTGTGTGGATGTGATGTACATGCACTTGTGCGTAGTACACTGAATAGAACAAAAAAACTATTATGGGTGCCCTCTAAATGTTTGTCCTATTGCTTATGAGAATTGACCCAAATTTACCTACTGTTTTTGCACATGTTGGATTCAAGGAAAAATGTGTGATTTCGAAAGTTCAGGTGTAACAAACTTCGAAGTTCAAACAAAAAAATGTAAACCAAGAAAAGTGGAATTTAAAGAATAAAAACTATGGAATTTCATAAAAAAATTAATAGCACGCGAAGTTCATGTTTCAGAAATTCTGAAGTTCACGTGTACCACGTTCGGAAGAAAAATCATCAAATGAAAAAAGGGACCGCCTAGGCCATTTTAGCAAATGCAAAAAATGTCGCGACAAAATTCTATAAGAAGTTCAAATTTAAAAATCGAAGCAGGTCAACATTAAAAAAACTAATATCTAAAAGACAAATTTGGAAGTTCAAAAAATTTGAGCAAGAAGTTAAAAAAAGTAGTTCAAAAATATTTATAACGCATTTTCCCCGTTCATAAAAAAATCAGAGAAGGTCAAATTAAAATAGGAGCATTTCAAAAGATTTTATAAAAACTGATTTTCCCCATTCTATAAAAACTAGAAGTTCAAATTAAAATAACGGCGCGGTATCATTGTTTATGTAAAAAAAAGCATTTTCCCCGTTACTAACCGATAAAACTAAGAAGTTCAAATTTAAAATGGTGAAGTTCGATGTCTATAAAAAATTTGGATTTTCACATTATTAAAAAATAAAACCAAGAAGTTCAAAATTTTAATAACAAAAAAGTTTAGAAAACTCGATTTTTCTTGTTACTAAAGAATAAAACTAAGAAGTTCTAATTAAAATAACAGCGAAGTTCAAAAGTTATAAAAACCTCATATTCTCGTTCTAAAGAATAACTAATAAGTTCAAATTAAAATAAAGGGAACAACAAAAAAAGTTTTGAAAAGATTTTCCCTGTTTTTTTTAAATTTGGATTTTCCCCAACACTAAAGATTAAACCAAGAAGTTCAATTTTAAAAAACAGAGTAATTCAATGTACAGTAAAAACTCGGTTTTTCTCGTTACTAAAGAATAAAACCAAGAAGTTCAGTTGAAAAACATGGAGAAGTTTGATATTTAATTAAAAAATTTAAAAAATTTATTACTAAAGAATAAAACCAATAAGTTCAATTCAAAATAACAAAGAGGTTTTATGTTTCTAACAAAACTACAATTTTCATATTTCAAAAAATACATAAAAGAAATTCAAATAAAAAAGTTAGAGCGGTTCGATATATGTAAAAAAATAAGAGTTTTTCATAACTAAAGCGAAACAGAGAGAAGTTCAAATTGATAACTGCCGGAACTTCACGTACTGCAAGGTGTGAATTTCGTATGAGAAAAAAAGAATAAAAAGATAAAGTCTAAAAAATTGTAGCTAGAAATTCAAGTGCTCTGTCCGGGGAAGTTCAAAAATTCTTGAGAGAGAGGTTCACCGCGTATTCAATAACTTTTGAAATGGTATATCGTATGCTCTATTCCAAAGGGGATATTATATTCTCTATTCCAAAAAAACGGTTAAAGCAAATTGGTGTATCTTTTTGAAACAGTAGTTTAAGCATATTAGAAAAAATGATGTCTTTTGAACAGATTATAAAAAAGGTATATCATTTGTGCAACTCTAACGAACGAGTGAGGAATTATGAATAAAAAATACGTGACAGAAGTTCAACATCAAAACAGTGAGCAGTTTGACTACTACACGAAATGCATTTTCAGAAGATAATAAAAGAAAACAAACTAAAAGCCTAAATGTGTTCTTGCAAGAAGTTCACTTGCTTCTTCCTGTATGGTTCAAAATTTGTACTAAGAGAAGTCCGTCATTCATTTGCATGTTAAAAAATGGCAAAAAACATTGTTTTGTCATTTTAAAACTACTCGCAAATGGCAACAAAGTTGTGACAACTATCTGCATGAAAAAGTTACTCATATTCATAAGCTTTCCAACGATATATTATATGGTTCATTCTGATGAACAATTTAGAAGTTTCATGTATATCGTTAAAAACAAGTTTTTGTTTATTAAAAAAATATCTTGCACCGTCATGAATATGGAAAAATGATCACCACATATTCAAAGAATTTTTTTGAACCGTCGCGAGTATGGAAAACTGATCAAGACAGGAAAGTTGCGAGTTTTCAACAGCTTTCCATCGGTATATCATTTGCTCAATTTCGGTAAGTGGTTTGGGAGTTACGGGCAAAAAACAACACGTCAAAAACAGAGTGAGGTTCAAACAAACATGTCCGAGAAGTTCAACTACTTCACGCAGTGCGTTTCCATTCGCAATGAAGGCAGAAATCATGATCTCATCATTTCTCTAATTTACTTCAAAATGACAGAAATATTATCTGTGTAAGTTCAAGTCCTCGGTCGAAGAAAGTTAAAAAAAATTGTGAGAGAGGTTTGTAGAAAAAGAATATCATAGGTGTAACACTGACGAAATGGATGAGAAAATTACAAACAAAAATACGTCACAGAAGTTCAACATGAAAACAGAACAAAAGTCAACTACTATAGTGAATGAATTTGAGATGAAAAACTTTTAAAATCGTCGCGAGTATGAAAAAATGATCAACACGGGAAAGTTGCGTGTTTACAACAGATTTCCATCGGTATATCACTTGCTCAATTCCAGTGAGTAGATGGAGAGCTACGAGCAGTGGATGAAGAGCTACGAGCAAGAAAAGCACGTGAAAAAGAAGAGTGAAGTTCAGGTACACGTGCCGAGAAGTTCAGGTTCTTCAAGGGGTGCATTTTCAAAGAATCAGTTTCGCGATAAAGGTAGAACAAATGATCTCGTCATTTTCACAATTACTTGAAAACGTCTAGGAATCAGAGAAAACCATCAACATGAAAAAGTTTCGCATTTTTTGTAGCTTTTCAACGGTATATTATTTGCGTCTTTCCGTTAAAGTTTGTAGAAATTACTGGGAAAATACGTTTTTATCCATTTTCAAAACTGACTTAAAACCGTATGGAATTGGGAGAAACAATACATACAAAAAAGTTTCGCATTTGTTCAAGCTTTCCAACGCCATATCATTTGCTGCATTCGGACGCACGGTTCAAAAATACGAACTCGGTGGAACTTGTATTGTTTTCTAAATTATTTTTAAACCGTTCAAAATTAGAAAAACCTTTTAACATGAAAAAGTAGCGCATTTTCGTAACTTTCCAACGCCATATCATATGCCTCAATTGGATTAGCCGTTTAGAAATGACATCGAAAATACGAACTCAGCTATTCGGTTTACGAAATTTTACATTTTTTTAAATTACTCTTTAACCATAGGGAATTAGAGAAAACTTTCAACATGTGGAAGAAGCGGTTTTGCAGCAGCTTTCCAACGCCATATTATATGCCTCATTCCGATAAACGGTTTAGAAATGCGATCGAAAATACGATTCACGTTTTTTTTGTGAAGAAAAAACGGTTTTCAAAACTGCTCTTAAACCGCTTATATTTTTTCAAAAATTTAAGTTGGGTCATGATATTGGTGTCCATAGTTTTCCAACGGTATATCGCAAGCCCCATTTGAACAAAGTTGACGGAAGTTCAACCTAGTTCACAGGGAAGTTCAACGTACTAATAGCGGGGCAGGTCAGGTTGTGATCAGAATATTATTCTGATCCCGTGATATATATATATATATATGAGGAGAGGGGCGCCTGGCACACCCCAGATCAATTGTTAGCCGTGTGCGGCGCCCACCTCCACCGTTTACCCCCCCCCCCCGGTCATATTTTCATAGTGCTTAGGCGAAGCCCTGCGGAGATCACTTCACCATCACCGTCACCATGCCGTCGTGCTGAAACTCATCTACTACCTCGACGTCTTACTGGATCAAGAAGGCGAGGAACGTCACCGAACTGAATGTGTGCAGAATGCGGAGGTGCCGTGCATTTGGTACTTGATCGGTTGAAGCGCGAAGAACTTCGACTACATCAACCGCGTTGTGAAACGCTTCCGCTTACGGTCTAAGAGGGTATGTAGACACATTCTCCCCCTCGTTGCTATGTATCTTCATGGATAAATCACTGCGTGTGCGTAGATATTTTTTGTTTTCCATATATTGATTCCCTACAGGTGCATGGGGCTAATGTGATTTTGCAGGTTGGTTGCTACTGATTAATTTGAGAAATTATTGACCCAATCAAAACAATGCATCAAATCTAAAATTGAATACCTTAACTGAATGAGAGAGGTACTTGAGAAATTGTTGACCCGATAAAAATAATGAACCAAATCAAAAATTGTCCACCTCAAGTGAGTGCGAGGGCTCCAAAATTAGGGAGTATAGTAAATTAGGAGATTAAAAAAAGTGTTATAAGGATGGATGTGTTTTTTTAGAAGATGAGAGCGTGCACAAGACTGTTGTGTCTTTACACTCTAATTGCTGCCTATTAATTTGAGAAATCGTTGTTCCAGTCACAATCGTGAATCAAATTTAAAATTGGATACCTCAATTTAATGAGAGAGCTTCTTGAGAAATCGCTGACTCGATTAAAATCATGAATTAAATACAAAATTAATAAACGAGTTCTATTTTCCACGCTGGCTTCTAAATCTGAGGATGTATTCGGATACGAGGTCTTCATGATCCACCATTGGTACTTCCTCTGAATATATAATTTATAAGATGGCGTCACGATTTATTCCGGGCGATACGGGTGTCTTTTAACAAGGCCTTTTATGAGAATAATAAAGTATTTTATTAGGTCCGAGGACCATGAGCCGAGGTCGATTCCTTATAAGTGAAATTTTATTCTCCGAGGACTTTCGACGACCTTCGGTAGTCTTGTGGGCCAATATCTCGATAAACCCATTAAAAGGAGTTGTAGTGGGTCCGGAGTCTTTTAAAACTTTTCCCTCGATTCATGTTCCCAAACAAGGCATAATGTTTGGGGATGGGCGGATTAACCATTGGGGACTTCAGGCGTCCCATCGCGATCCGTTTCGTTGCGGTGGATAAAAGGCGACAAGAAAAGTAACTTCTTTTACCCTGCCTACTTGCTTCTCGCCCAAATGTAACTCTCTTTCCCTCATTGCTTCTAGAGCTCCAACAATGGTGAACGCTCCTGTATCATCAAAGCGTCTGAAAGGCCCCCTCGAAGGAGACGGGAAGAGTTGCTCGGTTACCCGAACGTAGCTAAATCGACTTGTGACTCAAGGGTATTTACAAGATCCAGATTTTGCACCTGCCCGCCCTGGGCTAGTGACTATAGATAAGAAGGTGCTCAATGACAGGCACCAAATGGGGGGAAAGCGATTCTGCTTCGCCCCCTTTCTTCTCTGGGGTCTTGGTTTCTCAATCCACCTGTTTCTTAGGGTTCTTCTAGAGTTCTATGGGATCCAACTCCACCAGCTCTCCCCAAATTCTATCCTTCATGTCTCAGGCTTCGTTGCTCTTTGTGAAGCTTTCCTTGGTTGCGAGGCTCACTTTGAATTATGGCAAAAGTATTTTTGCCTAATTCCTTGCTCTAGGGACGGTTCTATCTTCGAGGTCAGGGGAGCCGAAGTGTGCATGATTGCCGGGGCATGTTACCTTCCCGGCACCCCGAAAGAGGATGTCGAGGCATGGGCAACTGAATGGTTTTATATTGTTGATGTACTACTTGGAGATTCTATGTTAGAGGAAGTTTCTTGTATTGATGATCGCATGCACTATATTAATGTTACAGTGTCATACGTTGGCACTTCTTCTTTTAAGTGGTGAGAGGGTGCATGGGGCTAATGTGATTTTGCAGGTTCGTTGCCGCCGACTAATTTGAGAAATTGTTGACCCAATCAAAACGATGCATCAACAAAACTGAATATCTCAACTGAACGAGGGAACTACTTGAGAAATCATTGACCCGGTCAAAATCGGGAACCAACAAATTTAAAATTGAATACCTCAATTGAATGAGAGAGCTTTTTGAGAAATTGCTGACTCGATCAAAATCATGAATCAAATACAAAATTAATAAACACCTCGGTTGAATGGAAGGGCTTGAAAATTAGAAAGCATAATGACAGTCAGAATTTAATAGCAGGAGTCGCCTTGACATGCACTGTCTGACAGTTCAAAGTTGAGGCTGATGGTGTTTGCACCTCTGAAGTTGTGAATAAATTTCCAGAAGAGTCGGCACATTCTGTCGTCTGTACCAACTTGAGCAGCTGGAACTTGGAAGCTCAAATCTATCTGTGTCATGTCCGGCGGGCCGTGATTTGAACGACAATGACCGGGGAGGCCCCTTGTAGGCGAAGCATCGCAGCAGCGGAGCGTCGAGCTCCATGGTGTTCTTCCATTGAGGGCCCCAGCACTTGAAATCTACTAGCAGGAGGCTGGTGACCTTGGGGCAGCGGAGATGGAGGGAATGTGAAGCTGCGGGTTTCGTCATTGGTTGTAAACAGATGTCGACGCCGTCGAGCTGCAGAGTTGCGAGCAGAGGCGCGGCGTCGATGGCGCCCTGGAGTACATGGAGCAACACCCAGCACAGGTGCAGCCGTAGCTCCACCAGCCGCGGGAACGAGGGTGTCCTGTACGACCTGCGAGGGCCCAACTCACGGACCGTCTCCATCGCCGCCCACTGGCTGAGGTGCAGCACGCGGAGGACCGGCGACGACGACAGGTTGGGGATGCTAAGATCGTACATGTCCTCTTGGTGGCGCGGACCGAAGAAGAGCCCGAGACGGAGTTCCTCGAGGTGGCGGGACGCCGAGTCGTAGAGCATGACCCTGAGGTCTTCGGACATATCGCGTAGCCCCTCGTGCATGTCGTCGTAGTAGCTGCCGGTACTAGCGGAGTCCCACGGGTCGTCCGCTCCTTCCACGTACCAGAAGGTGAGCTTCGTCACCGGGAAACCGCCGCCGTCGGCTGCGGCGAAAGCATTATTGGCGTCGCGCACAATCGCAGGGCGCCTCAAATAGCTGTCCAGGTGGTCGTAGGAGCGTGAGTCGAGGTTGACGGTGCCGTAGGTGGGCCAGAGCGATCTCCACCGCCGCGCGAGCGCGCTGGTCATAGCGCCCTCCTTCGCCGGCGCGAAGTTGAGGATGCACCGTAGCAGGTCGTCGGGGAGATCGGACAGGCGGTCGTCGCCGACCATTGTTGATCGACCGATGGAGGCCGCCAAGCAACGCCAACTTCTCGTCTTTGTTGATATGCCCTAGATATTACTCGTTTTGTGGAACCGGGTCTTCTATGTTTATATGAACATGCTTGGCTACCTCCGATCAACCGCCTTAAGCATCCCCAAACTAAAAATTAAACAGAGTTTGATTACAACACGGACCAGACTCTGACTGCTCTGCCTTGATCATTTGTATGGAGAGGAGAGGATCATCGAGTCTGATGGTCTGGAAAACCAGGGCATACGTATCAAATGTTTGAAGGATTTCAAGTGGCAAAAAAAGGAGCACCGGAGAGTAGTTACGTAGGTCCGATTGTTGCAGTAAAAATAACCAAAAGCTACCAACAGACTCGATGCCCTTTAAATTCGTTGAGTTTTAAGTTTGTCCTAGTTTCTAAGTCAATCTTCATTAGATTTTAAGGATTTGTCTATGACATATCCAGTGGTGACGTAATTAAGTTATATCTTTTTTTTGCGAAATAAGTCAAATCTAAAATGACATCATCTGTTTGTTGGGAGGGACATTTTGTGGGTTGGGTTGTTTTGTGAGTTATTGCTTTGCTAAAAATTTCTAGGACGTTCATTTTTTTTCTTTGTATTTGTTGCATTGTGATATACACATAAGTGACAAAAAGAAAACCAGAAAAAAAATCTCATTGGCAACAGAAAAAGATAATAAGTTGGGGTGGCTCAGAGTTGAAACCCATAAGATATCAAAACCAAGCCATGGTTCTATTATGTGGATAGCTAATTTTCACACACCGGAGTCCATGGTTAAATCTTAAGTGATATTCCAATCTTATATCTCTCTTTACATATTGGGGTAGCTAATTTTCAAAAGAGGCATCTGTCGGAACAGTGGTCTCTCCGTGTCCCCGTGTGGGCCCTATCGGCCAGTCTGACGTGACGCCCACATCCGGGCATCTCTATAAGCGCCCCATATATGTGCCGGTTATGAGGAGTGCCGGTCACTCCGCGCGTTTGGGCCGGCTATGAGGACTCGATTGGTGGCCAAAAAACACCTGAGCACTAACTGGCAACCTGCCCGGGCGTTTGGGACGGGTATAGCGTGTCCGGTTATAGATGCTCTTACTATCTGGTTTCACTGCGAATAATCCTACACACGGGCTAACGACGGGCGTTTTACAGGGTGCCTTAACACTAATTAACCTCTCCCTCCTGATTTCCAGGGGGTGGGACTCTTTCTCTCCCTAACCCCAATCAAATTCTTCCACATGTGCCAGCCCGTAAACCCTGTAAAAATTTGCCCCTGAGTGTAGCATGCCCGTTTGGTTGCAATCAAATACTAGGCCGCCACGGCGCCAGACAACCACACTACCCTGCGCTATCTATCCAGCTACATCCGTCGTCGAGATCCAACTGCACCATGTCGCCAATACTCGTCACCATCGACGCGATAGATACAACGCCGCTCCTCCTGCCAACCTCCACACCATCACCATTGCTGGAGCTACACGGAGCCCACCACCCATAGCACCTCTCCCGAACATCCGAGCCTCCCAAGACGGCGCCTCCATGGAGGTTACGATGCGTAGGACGCCGCCGCCGCCCAATCCAGTCTGAATTTTGGACTTTCGTCCGAGAGGTGTTCAGAGGTGGATATGAGGGACCTCGCCTTCGCCTCCAGGAAGGGTAACGACGTTTGAGGGACGCCGCTGATGTCGGGCCGGACCAGCCGACCAAATTTTCCTTCGGTCCCCATCCTATACCACCAAACCTTCATCTGCTCCGGATCCGGCAGCGAGCCAAGAACCGAAACCTACATAGATGAGATTGCCATGGGGCTCAACCCAATAGGAGTCGAGAAGAACATCCGTAGTAGATATCCATCCGCTGAATCAGCCGATCTGACGTGACCAGCGGCGAAGACCACCACCCCGCGCCGGCCGACCATGTCCAGCATCAGATCGAGATCCGATCTAAACCCGGCGGCACCCGCAACCACCTGGCCAAGCCCACCACGTAGCCGTCACCACGCCACGAGATGGGATCCCACCGCCGCCGCTGCGCCGCGCACGACGTCGGCAAGGGTAGCCCGCACGCCGCGCCGATGGACCCCACGTAAATCCAGCGCCTCCTCGCGATCCAGCCATCCCGCGCCGGTGGAGATGCTCGAAGGGGAAGAAGTCCCGCCACCGCCTTGCCGGCCAGGCTTTGCCTGGTGGCGCTGCGGACGGCGGCAAGGAGGGTGGGAGGCGGGAGGGCTCGAGGGGGAGGGCGGCTAGGGTTTCCCCTCGGGTCGCCCATGGGGACGACACGAGGGGGAGTCGGCGGAAAGCATGTTTCGGTACTTGGAAATTCTAGGCAGATCATCAGAGTTTGTTCAAGGCAGTGACAGTATTTTGTAAGCCCTCTGTACTAGTAGTTCAGTGCTCCCAACATTTAGGTGCTGCAATGCTTCAATGTCTAAGAAGTCAATTTTAGACGACTAAAAAATAGAAAAAATGTGAATGTTCACACGGCATGTCTCTATAGCCTCTTAAAATATCATATTCGAACTTGAACTATGCATTTCTTTTTAAAACGCTTTGCCTCATCCATTAATTAAGCGGAAGAAAGTTGCCCAGTTAATTAGTAGAAAACCGAACGAAAACCAATACATCAAGGGCCAAGCCTACTGCCACACACACATTAAACAACACAAGGCCAAGCCCACACTCGCCGACAACATGCCGAATGACACAGCAACCACCCACCATACATACACAGGCCGACGGGAACCCCGCTCTGCTAAACAAGCCAGCCATCCACCGTTGTAGGAAAGAAGAATCTGTGACTACTATGGGAGAAGCAATCACGGGACTCTCTGGCAGAAATGAAGGACATGCACTCCACATGACCTGCGCCCAAATGCATCAACATGCCAACAGCCAACATCGAAGGCAACCTCGTCGCCCACACGACACGAAGCCGGATCCCTCGAAGCTGCAATATCTCGGAGTCGCCGCCCTGACATCCACCGCTTCACTGCGCCCTGCGCGATCAACCAACTATACACTGAGCAGTGTCATTTTAGATTTTGTCTTCTTGTGACACTGTTCATGTTGAATTTGTCTTTTTTGTTTACTAATGTGCATTTTGAGTTTGGATCTGAATCTTTTAAGAGGTTATGGAAATCTGTCTTGTAAACATTAAAAAAATCAGAAATTATAAAATTGACTTTCGACACATTGGGGCATGGGAGCACTGGATATTCTCCCAGGCTAGCCGCTCATCTGGTAATGGTCATCAACTAGATGTAATATTGTAGGAAGCCAAAATTGATCAAGTAATCAGTTGACAAACTAAAGACTGAAGCTTACAGAGAATAGATATCTCAGGAGGCAGCACTATATACTTTAACCCATATTTTATACCACTAGGATATACTCAGCGGAGATTGTAATTAATTTGTGTCTAGTTGCAAACAGAACTGGACCAGTTTCAGTCATAATCAAGGTCAGTGTGGCAGCAACAAACTGCTAGTAATGGCTGACATCCGATAAAGTACAGCAAACAAGATGGAAAGCTCACACTTGCAGCATTGCATGTTCTGAAAGTTACCGTGTTTCTCTTCAGAAGCAAGTGTACAATAGTAAATATAGAGTGTGGTATGTTGCCAACAAACAAATTAAGTATAGTTTTAGTGCTATGTGCATCTGTTATCACACAATAGGCACTGTCCATTGCGCAATTCCAGTAATTCTAGCTCTCATACATGTATTCTAGTCATTTAGAAGGATCCTTTACTTATCAGGTTATCAGGCTGCAGGAACAGAAGTTCCATTGCTTTGTCGCTTAACTCTGAATGTTTAACTACACTACTCAGACTGCAAGAACGGATGCTACACAGTTTTTGACTAAAACCATTTCCGTAACAAACAATGCCTGCCAATCAGACCAGCAAGCAGTTCCCATAGGCAATATTTCTTTCAGAAAGATTGAAGTTCCTGGCACACAATTGAACAGGCAATCATGGCCTTGTTCATGTTGTCCTAGACTTAGAGCCCCCAGACGCCTGAAATATCGCCGCCTGGGGGAGCGCCGGTGATATTTTCGGCGTGGGAGCGGATGGTTTCCCAACCGCCGCCCCAAGCCCAACCCAGACGTCTTTTTGAAAAATAAATTCGGCCAAACACGGCAATATTTGGCCAAATTCAACACACATTAGGCGATTTCATTGATATTTGTACATAAAAACTTAAAAACATAATTCAAAACTTAATAAAAACCACTGTGCCGCCTATAGACAGAAGAACGCGCTGAAGGCGCTGAAGGCGCTGTAGTCGTCGTCGGTCTCCTTCTTCACGCCGCCGCCATCCGTGTTGCACCCCTGCCCTGCGTCGCCTTGGCAGACGGGTTTGGTTGGCGGCGGTGGTGCGTCGTCGTCGTCACTGTCCTCGAGGACGATGACGCCGCCCTCGTCATGGCCGGCGACAAGCAGCAAACTCCTCGAGGGCGCGGCGCTGGCGCTCCGTCTTCACACCGGAACGTAGTCCTCACGCGCCCACTTGATGGCGGCCTCGCCGTCCAGGGCGGCCACGTCGCCGGGTTCGCTCTTCACCGGGACGAGAGCCCCGGCTCCGTCTTCGGCTTAACGAGGCGGGAGAAAGAGGAGCCACAGCCGCCCTCGTTCATGACGAGGGCGCCGCCGCGGGTGCGCCACCCTAGCGGCGTCTCCACGGGCTCGGCCTTGACGCTGGCGAGCGCCGACGATATGTATGAGTGGGAGTGGGAGGAGGAGGACGACCCACCCCCATGCGCCGCGGCAACCAAATGTCGTCGCCGCTCCGGCGAGGGACAGGCACCGGGGTCGCCGGGTACTTGAGCGGCGGCTGGTTGCCGCCTTCGAGGTGCTCGAGGACGAAGTGCAGCGTCCACCCGGGGACGCCCCACTACAGGCGGCGGCCGTCGGCATTGTGGCGCCCCCTCACCAGCGCGCTGTTGGTGGAGGCGAGCTGCTCCTCGTGGCGGCGTTGGAAGTACGCCGCCCAGCTGGCATGGTTGCCGGTGGCCTACTCCGGGCGGCTGCGAACCTCCTCCGGCAGGGAGGCCCGGATGTGCTCGATCTCATCGGAAGTAGGCGGGATGGTCGACGTCGGGCTGCGGAGGGACTGGGACGCCCCGGCGCTGAGCCTCCACCGCCCTGGAGTGCGCATGTCAGGCGGCGCCGGGTAGTTGGCCTGGTGGAGGAGGTGCGCCTCCCACTTGTGCAGGGTGCGGGCCGAAGCCGTTGGCCGCCGCACCGTCGCCTGGGGAAACGCTCACCCATCGATGGCTGGTGTCGGGGGAGAGAGAGGGGATGGGGCGGCGACGACGAGAGAGGGAATGGGGCGAGGGAGTGCGACCACCGCCGAGGAGGGGGTGGCTTTTTATAGCCGTCGGGGGGAGGCAGACGTGTGTGTATTGTGCGGGGAGGACTGTTGGAAATATGCCCTAGAGGCAATAATAAATTAGATTATTATATTTCCTTGTTCATGATAATCGTTTATTATCCATGCTAGAATTGTATTGATAGGAAACTCAGATACATGTGTGGATACATAGACAACACCATGTCCCTAGTAAGCCTCTAGTTGACTAGCTCGTTGATCAATAGATGGTTACGGTTTCCTGACCATGGACATTGGATGTCGTTGATAACGGGATCACATCATTGGGAGAATGATGTGATGGATAAGACCCAATCCTAAGCATAGCACAAGATCGTGTAGTTCGTATGCTAAAGCTTTTCTAATGTCAAGTATCATTTCCTTAGACCATGAGATTGTGCAACTCCCGGATACCGTAGGAGTGCTTTGGGTGTACCAAACGTCACAATGTAACTGGGTGGCTATAAAGGTGCACTACGGGTATCTCCGAAAGTGTCTGTTGGGTTGGCACGAATCGAGACTGGGATTTGTCACTCCGTGTGACGGAGAGGTATCTCTGGGCCCACTCGGTAGGACATCATCATAATGTGCACAATGTGATCAAGGAGTTGATCACGGGATGATGTGTTACGGAATGAGTAAAGAGACTTGCCGGTAACGAGATTGAACAAGGTATAGGGATACCGACGATCGAATCTCGGGCAAGTATCGTACCGCTAGACAAAGGGAATTGTATACGGGGTTGCTTGAATCCTCGACATCGTGGTTCATCCGATGAGATCATCGAGGAGCATGTGGGAGCCAACATGGGTATCCAGATCCCGCTGTTGGTTATTGACCGGAGAGTCGTCTCGGTCATGTCTACATGTCTCCCGAACCCGTAGGGTCTACACACTTAAGGTTCGGTGACGCTAGGGTTGTAGGGATATGTATATGCAGTAACCCGAATGTTGTTCGGAGTCCCGGATGAGATCCCGGACGTCACGAGGAGTTCTGGAATGGTCCGGAGGTAAAGAATTATATATAGGAAGTGCTATTTCGGGCATCGGGACAAGTTTCGGGGTCACCGGTATTGTACCGGGACCACCGGAAGGGTCCCGGGGGTCCACCGGGTGGGGCCACCTGCCCCGGGGGCCACATGGGCTGTAGGGGGTGCGCCTTGGCCTATATGGGCCAAGGGCACCAGCCCCAAGAGGCCCATGCGCCTAGGGTTCAAGAAGGGAAGAGTCCCAAAAGGGGAAGGCACCTCCTAGGTGCCTTGGGGAGGAGGGATTCCCCCCTTGGCCGCACCCCCCTAGGAGATTGGATCTCCTAGGGCTGGCCCCCCCCTTGGACTCCCTATATATAGTGGGGTAAGGAGGGCCTCTCACAACACATCTTGGTGCCTCCCTCTCCCTCTCCAACACATCCTCCTCCTCCATAGAGCTTGGCGAAGACCTGCAGCTCCACCACCACCACGCCGTCGTGCTGCTGCTGGAGCCATCTTCCTCAACCTCTCCTTCCCCCTTGCTGGATCAAGAAGGAGGAGACGTTACGCTGACCGTACGTGTGTTGAACGCGGAGGTGCCGTCCGTTCGGCGCTAGGATCTCCGGTGATTCGGATCACGTCGAGTACGACTCCCTCATCCCCGTTCTTTGAACGCTTCCGCTCGCGATCTACAAGGTACGTAGATGCATCCAATCACTCGTTGCTAGATGAACTCCTAGATGGATCTTGGTGAAACCGTAGGAAATTTTTTGTTTTCTGCAACGTTCCCCAACAGTGGCATCATGAGCTAGGTCTATGCGTAGTTCTCTTGCACGAGTAGAACACAATTTGTTGTGGGCGTAGATGTTGTCAACTTTCTTGCCGCTACTAGTCTTATCTTGCTTCAACGGTATTGTGGGATGAAGCGGCCCGGACCAACCTTACACGTACGCTTACGTGAGACCGGTTCCACCGACTAACATGCACAAGTTGCATAAGGTGGCTGGTGGGTGTCTGTCTCTCCTACTTTAGTTGGAGCGGATTCGATGAAAAGGGTCCTTATGAAGGGTAAATAGAAGTTGACAAATCACGTTGTGGCTTTCACGTAGGTAAGAAAACGTTCTTGCTAGAACCCTATTTCAGCCACGTAAAACTTGCAACAACAATTAGAGGACGTCTAACTTGTTTTTGCAGCAAGTGCTTTGTGATATGATATGGCTAAAGTTGTGATGAATGATGAATGATATATATGTGATGTATGAGATGTTCATGCTATTGTAATAGGAATCACGACTTGCATGTCGATGAGTATGACAACCGGCAGGAGCCATAGGAGTTGTCTTTATTTTTTGTATGACCTGCGTGTCATTGAGAAACGCCATGTAAATTACTTTACTTTATTGCTAAACCTGTTAGCCATAGTAGTAGAAGTAATAGTTGGCGAGCAACTTCATGGAGACACGATGATGGAGATCATGATGATGGAGATCATGGTGTCATGCCGGTGACAAGATGATCATGGAGCCCCAAGATGGAGATCAAAGGAGCTATGTGATATTGTCCATATCATGTCACTTTTATTATTTGATTGCATGTGATGTTTATCATATTTATGCATCTTGTTTACTTAGAACGACGGTAGTAAATAAGATGATCCCTCATAATAATTTCAAGAAAGTGTTCCCCCTAACTGTGCACCGTTGCGACAGTTCGTTGTTTCGAAGCACCACGTGATGATCGGGTGTGATAGATTCTAACGTTCACATACAACGGGTGTAAGACAGATTTACACATGCAAAACACTTAGGTTTACTTGACGAGCCTAGCATGTACAGACATGGCCTCGGAACACAGAAGACCGAAAGGTCGAGCATGAGTCGTATAGAATATACGATCAACATGAAGATGTTCACCGATGTTGACTAGTCCGTCTCACGTGATGATCGGACACGGCCTAGTTAACTCGGATCATGTTATACTTAGATGACTGGAGGGATGTCTATCTAAGTGGGAGTTCATTAAATAATTTGATTAGATGAACTTAATTATCATGAACTTAGTCTAAAATCTTTACAATATGTCTTGTAGATCAAATGGCCAATGTAGTCCTCAACTTCAACGCGTTCCTAGAGAAAACCAAGCTGAAAGACGATGGAAGCAACTACACGGACTGGGTCCGGAACCTGAGGATCATCCTCATAGCTGCCAAGAAAGATTATGTCCTACAAGCACCGCTAGGTGATGCACCTGTTCTCCCTGCAGAACAAGACGTTATGAACGCTTGGCAGGCACGTACCTATGACTACTCCCTCGTTCAGTGCGGCATGCTTTACAGCTTAGAGCCGGGGCTCCAAAAGCATTTTGAGAGACACGGAGCATATGAGATGTTCGAAGAGCTGAAAATGGTTTTCCAAGCTCATGCCCGGGTCGAGAGATATGAAGTCTCCGACAAATTCTTCAGCTGTAAGATGGAGGAAAATAGTTCTGTCAGTGAGCACATACTCAAAATGTCTGGGTTACATAACCGCTTGACTCAGCTGGGAGTTAATCTCCCGGATGATGCGGTCATTGACAGAATCCTCCAGTCGCTTCCACCGAGCTACAAGAGCTTTGTGATGAACTTCAATATGCAGGGGATGGAAAAGACCATTCCTGAAGTATTTGCAATGCTGAAATCAGCAGAGGTAGAAGTCAAAAAGGAACATCAAGTGTTGATGGTGAATAAAACCACTAAGTTCAAGAAAGGCAAGGGTAAGAAAACCTTCAAGAAAGACGGCAAGGGAGTTGCCGCGCCCGGCAAGCAAGCTGCCGGGAAGAAGCCAAAGAATGGACCCAAGCCCGAGACTCAGTGCTTTTATTGCAAGGAAAGTGGTCACTGGAAGCGGAACTGCCCCAAATACTTAGCGGACAAGAAGGCCGGCAAAACGAAAGGTATATGTGATATACATGTAATTGATGTGTACCTTACCAGTACTCGTAGTAGCTCCTGGGTATTTGATACCGGTGCGGTTGCTCACATTTGTAACTCAAAGCAGGAGCTGCGGAATAAGTGGAGACTGGCGAAGGACGAGGTGACGATGCGCGTCGGGAAGATGTGATCGCCGTTGGCACGCTACCTCTACATTTACCTACGGGATTAGTTTTGAACCTCAATAATTGTTATTTAGTGCCAAGTTTGAGCATGAACATTGTATCAGGATCTCGTTTAATACGAGATGGCTACTCATTTAAATCCGAGAATAATTGTTGTTCTATTTATATGAGAGATATGTTTTATGGTCATGCTCCGATGGTAAATGGTTTATTCTTAATGAATCTCGAGCGTAATGCTACACATATTCATAGTGTGAGTACCAAAAGATGAAAGATTGATAATGATAGTCCCACATACTTGTGGCACTGCCGCCTTGGTCACATAGGTGTCAAACGCATGAAGAAGCTCCATGCTGATGGACTTTTAGATTCTCTTGATTACGAATCATTTGACACGTGCGAACCATGCCTCATGGGTAAAATGACCAAGACTCCGTTCTCAGGAACAATGGAGCGAGCAACCAACTTATTGGAAATCATACATACTGATGTATGCGGTCCAATGAGTGTTGAGGCTCACGGTGGCTATCGTTATGTTCTCACCCTCACTGATGACTTGAGTAGATATGGGTATGTCTACTTAATGAAACACAAGTCTGAGACCTTTGAAAAGTTCAAGGAATTTCAGAGTGAGGTTGAGAATCAACGTGACAGAAAAATCAAGTTCCTACGATCAGATCGTGGAGGAGAATACTTGAGTCACGAGTTTGGCACACACTTAAGAAAATGTGGAATAGTTTCACAGCTCACGCCGCCTGGAACACCTCAGCGTAATGGTGTGTCCGAACGTCGTAATCGCACTCTATTAGATATGGTGCGATCTATGATGTCTCTTGCCGATTTACCGCTATCTTTTTGGGGCTATGCTTTAGAGACTGCCGCATTCACTTTAAATAGGGCACCGTCAAAATCCGTTGAGATGACACCGTTTGAATTATGGTTTGGGAAGAAACCTAAGTTGTCGTTTCTAAAAGTTTGGGGATGCGATGCTTATGTCAAGAAACTTCAACCTGAAAAGCTCGAACCCAAATCGGAAAAATGCGTCTTCATAGGATACCCTAAAGAAACTATTGGGTATACCTTCTACCTCAGATCCGAAGGCAAGATCTTTGTTGCCAAGAATGGGTCCTTTCTAGAGAAAGAGTTTCTCTCGAAAGAAGTAAGTGGGAGGAAAGTAAAACTTGATGAAGTATTACCTCTTGAACCGGAAATTGGCGCAGCTCAAGAAAATGTTCCTGAGGTGCCTGCACCGACTAGACAGGAAGTTAATGATGATGATCAAGATACTTCTGATCAAGCTCCTATTGAAATTCGAAGGTCCACAAGGACACATTCCGCACCAGAGTGGTACGGCAACCCTGTCTTGGAAATCATGTTGTTAGACAATGGTGAACCTTCGAACTATGAAGAAGCGATGGCGGGCCCGGATTCCGACAAATGGCTAGAAGCCATGAAATCCGAGATAGGATCCATGTATGAAAACGAAGTATGGACTTTGACTGACTTGCCCGTTGAGTGGCGAGCCATAGAAAATAAATGGATCTTTAAGAAGAAGACAGACGCGGATGGTAATGTGACCATCTATAAAGCTCGCCTTGTCGCTAAGGGTTATCGACAAGTTCAAGGGGTTGACTATGATGAGACTTTCTCACCGGTAGCGAAGCTGAAGTCCGTCCGAATCATGTTAGCAATTGCCGCATTTTATGATTATGAAATATGGCAGATGGACGTCAAAACGGCATTCCTTAATGGTTTCCTTAAGGAAGAATTGTATATGATGCAGCCGGAAGGTTTTGTCGATCCTAAGAATGCTGACAAGGTCTGCAAGCTCCAACGCTCGATTTATGGGCTGGTGCAAGCATCTCGGAGTTGGAACATTCGCTTTGATGAGATGATCAAAGCGTTTGGGTTTACACAGGCTTATGGAGAAGCCTGTGTTTACAAGAAAGTGAGTGGGAGCTCTATAGCATTTCTCGTATTATATGTAGATGACATACTTTTGATGGGAAATGATATAGAACTCTTGGACAGCATTAAGGCCTACTTGAATAAGAGTTTTTCAATGAAGGACCTTGGAGAAGCTGCATATATATTAGGCATCAAAATCTATAGAGATAGATCAAGACGCCTCATAGGTTTTTCACAAAGCACATACCTTGATAAGATATTGCAGAAATTCAATATGGATCAGTCTAAGAAGGGGTTCTTGCCTGTGTTACAAGGTGTGAAATTGAGCTCGGCTCAATGTCCGACCACGGCAGAAGATATAGAAGAGATGAGTGTCATCCCCTATGCCTCAGCCATAGGTTCTATTATGTATGCCATGCTGTGTACCAGACCTGATGTAAACCTTGCCGTAAGTTTGGTAGGAAGGTACCAAAGTAATCCCAGCAAGGAACACTGGACAGCGGTTAAGAATATCCTAAAGTACCTGAAAAGGACTAAGGAAATGTTTCTAGTTTATGGAGGTGACGAAGAGCTCGTCGTAAAGGGTTACGTCGACGCTAGCTTCGACACAGATCTGGATGACTCTAAGTCACAAACCGGATACGTGTATATTTTGAATGGTGGGGCAGTAAGCTGGTGCAGTTGCAAGCAGAGCGTCGTGGCGGGATCTACATGTGAAGCGGAGTACATGGCAGCCTCGGAGGCAGCGCATGAAGCAATTTGGGTGAAGGAGTTCATCACCGACCTAGGAGTCATACCCAATGCGTCGGGGCCAATCAAACTCTTCTGTGACAACACTGGAGCTATTGCTCTTGCCAAGGAGCCCAGGTTTCACAAGAAGACAAGGCACATCAAGCGTCGCTTCGACTCCATTCGTGAAAATGTTCAAGATGGAGACATAGATATTTGTAAAGTGCACATGGACCTGAATGTAGCAGATCCGTTGACTAAACCTCTCCCTAGAGCAAAACATGATCAACACCAGAATTCCATGGGTGTTCGATTCATCACAATGTAACTAGATTATTGACTCTAGTGCAAGTGGGAGACTGTTGGAAATATGCCCTAGAGGCAATAATAAAAGCATTATTATTATATTTCCTTGTTCATGATAATTGTCTTTATTCATGCTATAATTGTGTTATCCGGAAATCGTAATACATGTGTGAATAATAGACACCAACATGTCCCTAGTAAGCCTCTAGTTGACTAGCTCGTTGATCAACAGATAGTCATGGTTTCCTGACTATGGACATTGGATGTCATTGATAACGAGATCACATCATTAGGAGAATGATGTGATGGACAAGACCCAATCCTAAACATAGCACAAGGTCGTATAGTTCGTTTGCTAGAGTTTTCCAATGTCAAAGTATCTTTTCCTTGGACCATGAGATCGTGTAACTCCCGGATACCATAGGAGTGCTTTGGGTGTACCAAACATCACAACGTAACTGGGTGACTATAAAGGTATACTACGGGTATCTCTGAAAGTGTCTGTTGGGTTGACACGGATCAAGACTGGGATTTGTCACTACGTATGACGGAGAGGTATCACTGGGCCCACTCGGTAATGCATCATCAGAATGAGCTCAAAGTGACCAAGTGTCTGGTCATGGGATCATGCATTATGGTACGAGTAAAGTGACTTGCCGGTAACGAGATTGAACGAGGTATTGGGATATCGACGATCGAATCTCGGGCAAGTAACATACCGATTGACAAAGGGAATTGTATACGGGGTTGCTTGAATCCTCGACATCGTGGTTCATCCGATGAGATCATCGAGGAGCATGTGGGAGCCAACATGGGTATCCAGATCCTGCTGTTGGTTATTGACCGGAGAGTCGTCTCGGTCATGTCTACATGTCTCCCGAACCCGTAGGGTCTACACACTTAAGGTTCGGTGACGCTAGGGTTGTAGGGATATGTATATGCAGTAACCCGAATGTTGTTCGGAGTCCCGGATGAGATCCCGGACGCCACGAGGAGTTCCGGAATGGTCCAGAGGTAAAGAATTATATATAGGAACACTACAGGAATCAGCTACTTTGCCGTCTGCCACGGCGGACGGCAAAGGCCTTTGCCGTCAGCCGCGGACGGCAAAAGGCTCCGGCAAAGTAGGCTTCGGTAAACAGCTACTTTGCCGTCTGCTACTGACGGCAAAGTCTTTGCCGTCTGCGGCGGACGGCAAAGAGAGCGCGGCGGACGGCAAAGAGAGCGGACGGCAATAATTGCGCTGTCAGTCCGTTAAGTGGCTAATGGAAGGCCTTTGCCGTCCGCCGCTGACGGCAAAATTTCTAGGGTCTTTGCCGTCCGCCGTATGATGTCATCGACACGTCACTACATGGCAGGTTCTTTGCCGTCTGCCACTGACGGCAAAGTCTTTGCCGTCTGCCACTGTAGGCAAACTGACCAAATGGGTCAGCTCCCAGGAAGCACAGCTGGATGCCACGTGGCTTCTTTGCCGTCCGCGGCAGACGGCAAAGAGCCCGTTGCCGTCTGTGGCAGACGGCAAAGAGCCTGCATTGCCTCTGTTTTTTCATATACCCAACCATTTTCACAGCAAATAGATGATACATATATATTTTTCACATGGCAAGTTCACAGCAAACATATGAGATATCCAACACATATAATTTCATCATACATGCATAGTTCCATCAACCATACATAGCAAGTTCGACATATACATGCATCCAACCATACATATTACAATAGTGTCATCCTACCATACATGCATAGTTCATAGATACAAAGGAAACATAGTTCATCCAAACAAGCACTCCATCTATGCAAGCTTCCGTGAAGTGAATGAATTCTGCAAAATGGGAAATAAGAAAGTTAGAAGAAGAAGATTAGAAGAAGAAGAAGAAGAAGAAAATGAAGAAGAAGAAGAATATATGACATTTATGAGCTAATTTAGGTGAAATTGATCATTTGTGAGCTAACTTAGGTGAAATGGATCGTTTATGAGCTAACCTAGGTGCAATGGATCGCTTATGAGCAAACTTAGGTAAAATGCATCATTTTAGAGGTAACCTAGGTAAGATGGATCATTTTGGAGCTAACCTAGGTAAAATGGGTCATTTTAGAGCTAACTTGGGTAGAATGGATCATTTATGAGCTAAGTAAGGTTAAATGGGTCATTTTAGAGCTAACGTAGGTAAAATGGATCGTTTATGAGCTAAGTAAGGTAAAATGGATCATTTTAGAACTAACTTAGGTAAAATGGATCGTTTATGAGCTAACTAAGCTAATTATGCCATTTTTGACATAAGTAAGCTAAGTACATGTCATTATTGAGCAAACCTAGTTAACTAAGCATATTAGAGCTAACTTTGGTCATTTTGGAGGAAACAAAGCTAAGTACAGATCGTTTTAGAGCTAACTTAGGTAAAATGGATGGTTTTGGAGGTCAGTAAGCTTATTAAGTCATTTTGGAGGTGAAGAAGCTAAGTCTAGGTCATTATGGTAAGCATTGGAGGAAATAAAGCTAAGTCTAGGTCTTTATGCATGTGTTAAGCAAAACACTAGATAAACTTACCAAGATGTAGGAGGTGTAGGAGCGGGGTGGCTCGTGTCGGTAGCTGGAGAAGGATCGTGCGATGCTTGTCTGGAGTTACGTTGCACCAAAGATCATTTCCAATGTCTTGTTAGCATGATGACACTCAAATGTTAAGACTAGCAAGTAATGTCCATTCAATAAAACTCACCGTGGTCCCAGGAGCAATCACTGGCATCGGCGGAGCGGTCTGACCTGTCTTCTCGCACACAGACTGCACATTTGGTTTTGATGACTCAGTCATACTAGTTAGTAATGAGACAAACACTACATGAATGTTTTGGCTAATCTGCAGAAGAAACTTACCACAAGGAGCTCGTACATGGCCCTTGCCTGCATGTCATTCCATGCCCTCTCCTCCTCCATCATCTTTGTCGTCCTCTCCTCCAACTCCCGCTGCCTCTCCGCCGCCTCCGCCAGAAGTTTCTCCGTTCTATCTCTCTCACTCTGTATAGCAGCCTGCAACACCACTCACATGACCATTTGTAATCATTGTGGAAGCGCACAGAATGTAATGGAGAAAGATAACTGAGTACGTATCACTAACCTTGATGGCGAGTTGCACTGGCCGTTCACGAGGCCTTATCTCAAGAGCGGAGCTCGACTGGCGTGCCTTGATCTCCGGGAGAGTGCTAGGACAACGGATAAGTCCATCTCCAATGGCTATGGAGCCATGGGACCTCCCGCCACCAGATATCATCAACAGCTCTGGATCAATGGGACCCTGGCTCGGGTTAAAGTCCTCCCCTTTCCTCGCCTTCCCCTCATCTCTATATCTCACGAGCTTGTTGTGGGAGGAGATGTTGGTGAAGTTGTTTGCATCATCGAGGTCAGACTGAGAGAAAGCCTTGACTTTCTTGAAAGAGGCAGTGTGGGCCATGGCATACAGGTCGTACACCTCTGGCACCTTATCCGCCTTATTGTAGCGTGCCTGAAAGAGAGAAACAATGAAAATTAGTAATTAAAGGGCTCAAGCTAGCATGATGAATGAATTGCATGAATCATGAAGCAAACCACATACCCAGTTGCGCCCGAACTGATATAAGTTGGAGCTGCCTTGATGGTGTGGCACACCTTCCATTTGGGCACGTTTGTCCTTGGCCTCGTTGTGGAGGGCTAGCCATTGTGGAGAGCACCACTCATCGACCAACACCTCCCAACAATCCATCCGATCCGCACACCATCTCGGAGGCGCCTAAGTTGGCAAATAGAAACTTGAGCGCTACGGCTAAGAATTACTAAATGAAGGAACTTAAGTAGAGAAGGCCTTAAGAATTATCTTCATGTACTGCTCCTTACTCAGGAACTTATCGCGGCACGCCGGCTTGGTCTTCTTGATACCACGCAAGGCGTAGTAGTCTCGAACAGCCTGCACTCGAGCCTCGTGCCGTAAGTTCTGGAGTAGGCGCTTGCAGACGTTCTCGATAACATGTGCCGCGTCCTCCTCGTATCCCTCCTCACACCTGTAGAATGTCTGCAATCAAATGAGACAATATTGATTAGTATAATTAATAACTAGCTAGTTGAAGATTTTTAAATGTGTAAAGGAGAAATTACCCAAAACTTTCTGATCACCATGTCTGCCCTCGTGTCGCACACGACACCGTCGATAATCTCATCCGGCGGGGCCGGGGCAGCCACGTAGTGCTCCCAGCTCAATCCAAGCTCTGGAAGCCGACCCTCACCAGGCAACGTGACAAACCCCGGGAAGTTTTGCCGGCAAAGAACTCCAAGGACGGAGTTGGGCCGGCGGACACTATGATGGTGGTCCCAACCCCTGCAGCATGACAAGGCCAACGCATTAGTTATTTGAAAAAACGTGAATGCACAAGGTACAAAAATATTAAATGCACTTACGTACCTCTCCCCATCAGGGAAAATCAACCACCTCTGCTCGCAGGTCACCGGCACGGACGGGAGCCGTGTAGCACCACGCTGGTAGACGGTGCCCCCTCCTCCTCAAGATTAGTCGGCTCCCCACCATCATCAGCATGGCCACTCGGCTCCTCGGGCTGATCCGGCCAGGTACCCCATCCGGACGTGTGCTCCTCCGGGGTCACGTGGGCCGAACTCTCGTGGGCCGAAGGCCAGTCGACCCGAGGCTCGTGGGCCCAAGACCCGTGGAACGGAGGCTCATGGACCGGAGTCCGTGTAGCCTCCTCCTCGGATGAGTCCACCCTAGCAGTCACGTGCTCGGGTGAAACAGCCGGGGGTGGCGGCGAGGAAGGCGCCGTAGCTCAAAGGAAATAGAAGTTGCGAAACAATGTACCGAGAACTTACTCGATGTACGGCCGCACTTCTATCAGGTTGTTGAAGATATACAACGAAATGGTCCGCCATTCTTCGTTATCCAAAGATACTGGATGTGAAACACTAGCTGGTGCGAGATTCCCTTTGAATAGGCTGAGGTTGGATCCACCCTTTTTAGGCTCGTCAGCATTGTACCGAGGCTTCGGATTATGCAAATGACGATTTTTGGCTTCGTAGTGCGCTGTTACGAAGTTTGCCGCCTCCTCTGTGATGAATGCCTCAGCCATCGATGCTTCAATTCTACGTTTATTTTTACATTTTTCTCGAAGCGTCTTCTGCATCCTCTCAGTTGGGTAGCACCAACGATTTTGCACGGGCCCCCCCAATCTTGCCTCGGTCGGGAGATGCAAAATCAAATGCTGCATTGGATTAAAGAAGCCCGGTGGAAAGATCTTCTCTAACTTGCAGATCAACTCCGGCGCCAACTCTTCCATTTCTTCTAGCATGCCAGGCGATAGTTCTTTTGCACAAAGAACACGGAAGAAATAGCTGAGTTCTGCCAGTACTAGCCATTCATCCTCAGGGATGAAGCCACACAACATCACCGGCATTACCCGCTCAATCCATATGTGCCAATCATGACTCTTGAGACCAAATATCTTTAGTTTATCAAGATTCGCTCCCCTCTTTAGATTCGCTGCATACCCATCGGGGAACATCAACTGCTGTTGCACCCACAAGAGAATTTCCCTCATAGCTGGCCTTCCAAGATTGAACCATGCCTTTGGCTTCGTCCAGTTCTGCTTTCCTTTCGGTTCTTTCATGTTTTGTAACGGCCTATCACATAGCGCCTCCAGATCGACTCTAGCCTTAGTATTATCCTTTGACTTCCCATCTATGCCGAACAATGTACCAAAAAGTGCCTCGGCGATATTCTTCTCAGTGTGCATCACGTCGATGTTGTGTGGGCAAAGGAGGTCTTTGAAGTAAGGCAGATCCCATAAGCATGTTTTGTGAGTCCACGCATGCTTAGTATTATACCCCTTGAAGTACCCTGGACGTTGTGGATCTGGCTCGAGAACGTTTAACTGATCCAGGGTCTGTTGGCCTGTCAATGCAGGTGGTGCAGAGTTTTTGACAACTCTACCCCTGATGAAGTTCTTGTCTTTCCTGAACTTATGGCGAGGATCCAGGAACTGTCTATGCATGTCGAAGCAAGAAAACTTGCGACCGGCCTGAAGCCAACAAAACTCAAGAGCTCCCTTGCATGTGGGGCACGGGAACCTTCCATGCACACACCAGCCAACGAATAGCGCATACGCCGGCAAGTCATGCGTCGAGTACATGTACTAGACATGCATTATGAAGTTCCGTTTGCTAAAGGCGTCGTATGTCTTGAACCCATTATCCCAGGCTTCTTGCAATTCGTCCTTAAGCGGCTGCATGTACACATTCATATTTTTGCCCGGATAGTTGGGTCCTGGAATTATCAACGTCAGGAAAATGTTCTTTCTTTGCATAATCTGTCCGGGGGGGAGATTGAGTGGAAAGACAAATACGGGCCAACAACTGTATTGGGCTGCCGTCATACCAAACACACGAACCCACCCGTGCTGATGCCGACTCGAGGATGCCTCGGATCTGCCGCTTTGTCAGCATGTAATTCATCAAACCTTTTCCACGCAACACCATCCGATGTGTGTACCATCATCAGATTCCCATCTGCATCTAGTTCGGTTCTTTTGCCTGTTTTGTGCCATGTCATCTGTCTGGCCGTCTCTTCGACCATGAAAAGACGTTGAAGTCTTGGTACGATTGGCATATACCGAAGAACACTAACGGGGATTTTGGTCTGTGTCTTCTCACCCATACCGTTGTCTACCACAATATACCTGGAAGACTTGCAAATGGGAAAATAGTTCAAGTCCGCATAGTCAAGCCTAAATAAGGCACATCCTTTCTCACAGGCATGTATCTTCTCATAGGGCATCTTCAGTGCACGGAGGATTTTGTCCGACTGGTACAGGTTTGCAGGCATTACATGGCCTTTGGGTAGAAAGTGTCCAAATACTGTCATAATTGCGTCATAGCATTCTCTGCCCAAGTTGAACTGAGCCTTCAGAGCCATTACTTGTGAGATGGCATCCAACTGACAAAGCTCAGTGTGCTTGTGGAGCGGACGTTTCGAAGACTCCAACATTTCATTGAAGGCCTTTGCAGATTCCTCCATCTCCTCGTCCGAATCCCGAGCATCATCATAGCCTTGCACCATGTTTTCCATCCCGGTACCATGCTCGTCGGTGCGACGACGATCCACCTCAGCTCGGTCACGTTGGGCAGACTCACCATGAAATGTCCACACCCTATAATCGGGCGTAAAACCACTCTTCTGCAGGTGTTTGCCCATTTCAGCCTCTGTCTTCTTTTCCCAATTGCCGCACCGGAAACAGGGGCACCAGGTTTTCTTTTGGCCATTTGCAAATGCGGCTTGCACAAACCCCTTAGTTTTTGTGAACCATTCAGCGCTCCATTTGTTCTGACCAGTGTGACCGGTATACATCCAAGCACGGTCACTCATCTTGACTTTCAGAGCTACTGGACACACAACAATTATATATGTAATTCACCATGTATGTATTCATCAGTTGATCTACTTTGTCAATTTTATTACGTCCATGCAACCTACACTCTAATAGGTAATGATAGGTCCTAATCCCACCCGTGTATGTGTAGATTGGGTATATTTTCCCATGCTATGCTCCGGATCCGACGCAAAATTTCGGCAGCACCTCCCCGCTGTTCTCCTGATACACGTCTCTGCAATAAACAGAGAGGATGTGTACCCGGAGAACAACAGGGGAGGCACTGACGAAATATATGCGTCGGATCCGGAGCAAAGCATATGGAAAAACGAACCTAATCTACACATACTCGGGCTGTCCATGGATAGCGTTGGACAATCCGAGAGAATCAAGGTTATAAATATGCAAATGCATGCATATTTATAACTATGACGCTTTCGAACGGGAGACACATATTGGTTACGCATACTGATGATTCAAGACACATATATAGCTAGCTATCAAGTTTCATCGGAATAGATCAAATAATTAATGGGGGAGGAGGACTTGTCATTTGTGCTCACCCACGAACGAAGGGGCAGAGCTCGTCAAACGCACGGCGAGGTCGTCGAACACCAAACCTCGCAGCGATGAAACAACTGCACTTAAAACTACACGATCAACACAATTATATATGATGTTTTTCATAACAAAATCAAAAAATATATGACCTAACTAATAATTCACAAATATATGACCCCGTCGGCCTCTGGAAGGCCAAAGAACACCTTTTCGGGAGGTGTCGGTGGTCGGGGTGTCCTGTCGGTGTCGGGGTGCCGGGTCGGGGTCGGGGTGCCGTGTCGGTGTCGGGGTAAGGGTGGGTGTGGTGTCAAGGTGTCGGTGTCGGGGTGTCGTGTCGGTGTCGAGGTGTCGTGTCGGTGTCGGGGTCAGGGTCTCGGGGTCGGGGGTGTCAGGTCGGGGTGCCGGGTCGGGGTCGGGGTGCCGTGTCGGTGTCGGGGTCGGGGTGTCGGGTCAGGCTCGGGGTCGGGGTGTCGGGGTCGGGGTCTAGGGGTCGGGGTGTCGTGTCGGGTCCGGGTCGGGGTTGGGGTCGTGTCGGGTTCGGGGTGCCGTGTCGGGTCGGGTTTTTTTCCTCTTTTTTCCTTTTCTTCTTCTTCCTATTCTTCCTTTTCTTCCTTCTTCTTCTTCTTCTTCTTCTTCTTCTCCTTCTTCTTCTTTCTTTTTCCTTTTCTTCTTCTCCTCCTCTCCTCTTTTTTCTTCTTCTTCTTCCTCTTCTTCTTTTTTCTTCTCCTCCTCCTCTTCTTCTTCTTCCTTTCCTTTTTCCTCTTCTTCTTCTCCTCCTCTCCTCTTTTTCTCTTCTTCTTCTTCTTTCCTCAAACTAAACTAAACCTAAAACTAAAACTAAAACTAAATCTAAATTAAACATAAACCTAAAACTAATAAACAGAAAAAAAGGAAAAAACTAAATCTAAACCTAAACTAAAACTAAAACTAAACCTAAAACTAAATCTAAACTAAAACTAGAAAAGAAAAAACAGAAAAAAACAGAAAAAAGGAGGGGGCTCACCTGGGGCAGGGCCGGTGGAGGAGGGGGCGGGGCGGTGGAGGAGCTGGCCGGGGCGCCGGGGCGGCCTGGGGCGGCGGGGGGCCGGGCCCGGGGGCGGGAGCTGGCCGGGGCGCCTGGGGCGGCGGGGGGCCGGGCCCGGGGCGGTGGGGGCGGGGGGGCGGGGGGGCCGGGGCGGCGGGGGCGGGGCGGGGGGCGCGGGGCGGGGGGGCCGGGGGGCGGGGGCGACGGCGGCGGCGGCGGCGGGGGCGAGAGGCGGCGGCGGTGGGCCGGGTGGGAAGTGGGGCGAGGAGAGAACAGAGAGGGGCGGGGGGCATACGGGCCGTTAGGTACTGCCTCTTTGCCGTCCGCCCCTCTTTGCCGTCCGCCTTTTGCCTCTTTGCCGTCTGCTGGCAGACGGCAAAGAGGTGGGCCATTAAGTGTTTCCCAAACGGGCGGGGGGTCGGGGCCACCTCCCTCTTTGCCGTCTGCCAGCTGACGGCAAAGATTCTTTGCCGTCAGCTGGCAGACGGCAAAGATCTGGCGGACGGCAAAGAGCTTGTTTGCCGTCCGCCAGATCTTTGCCGTCTGCTTTTTGGTAGCTGATGGCAAAGAGCTTCTTTGCCGTCAGCTAGCAGACGGCAAAGAGTTGGCAGATGGCAAATTAGCTGATTCCAGTAGTGGAAGTGCTATTCCGGGCATCGGGACAAGTTTCCGGAATGGTTGATGATGACGATGGCGACGGATTCCCCTCTCCGGAGCCCTGAACGGACTCCAGATCAGCCCTCCCGAGAGGTTTTAGGGCTTGGCGCCGGCTCCGTATCGTAAAACGCGATGATTTCTTCTCTCTGATTTTTTTCTCTCCGAAAGCAAATATATAAAGTTGGAGTTGGCGTCGGAGGGTTTCCAGGGGGCCCACGAGGTAGGGGGCGCGCCCTAGGGGGGGCGCCCCCCACCCTCGTGAGAAGGGTGTGGGCCCCCTGGTCTTCATCTTTGGCGATGATTTTTTATTGTTTTTTCTAAGATGTTCCGTGGAGTTTCTGGTCATTCCGAGAATATTTGTTTTCGGCACATAAAACAACACCATGGCAATTCTGCTGAAAACAGCGTCAGTCCGGGTTAGTTCCATTCAAATCATACAAGTTAGAGTCCAAAACAAGGGCAAAAGTGTTTGGAAAAGTAGATATGATGGAGACGTATCAGGGATCGGGGCGGTGGTAGAGGTGTGGGTTTCCTTGGTGGCGCATGAGGGTTGCAGTGGTTGTGGCGGCGAAATCCCAGAGATGGTGGGGGCGCGGTGTACCCCGTCGACGCGGAGGGTTGCAGGGGTCGTGGCGCCGGCGGGACGGTGGAGTGGGCCGGCGGCGGATTGGAAGGGAGGGAGTTGGGGGTTGGGGAGAGATCATGGGTGAGTGGGCTGCCTAATTTTTTTTCTTTCCTACCGGCTCGGGGAAGTTCGGGAGCATCGTGCCGGGGCCTATATAGGGCCGACCATGATCCAAATAACTATTCTGATCCTAGGATCAGAATAGTGCTATATATAAACACTATTCTCGTCACGGGATCAGAATAATATTCTGATCACAACCTGACCTGCCTCGCTAGTAGTACGTTGAACTTCCTTGTGAACAAGGTTGAACTTCTGCCAACATTGCTCAAATGGGGCTTGCGATATACCGTTGGAAAGCTATGGACCCCAATATCATGACCCAACTTAAATTTTTGGCAAAATATAAACGGTTTAAGAGCAGTTTTGAAAACCGTTTTTTCTTCGCACAAAAAACGTGAATCGTATTTTCGATCGCATTTCTAAACCATTTTTCAGAATGGGACATATAATATGGCGTTGCAAAGCTGCTGCAAAACCGCTCCTTCCACATGTTGAAAGTTTTCTCTAATTCCCTATGGTTAAAGTGTAATTTGAAAAAATGTAAACTTTCATAAACCAAATAGTTGGGTTCGTTTTTTCGACGTCATTTCTAAACGGCTAATCCAATGGAGGCATATGATATGGCGTTGGAAAGCTTATGAAAATGCGCTACTTTTTCATCTTGAAAGTTTTTTTTTCTAATTTTGTATGTTTTAAGACTAATTTAGAAAATGGTCCAAGTCCTACCAAGTTCGTATTTTTGAGCTAATTTTTTAACCGTGCGTCCGAATGCAGCAAATGATATGGCGTTGGAAAGCTTGAACAAGTGCGAAACTTTGTGGTATGTATTGTTTCTCCCAATTCTTTACGGTTTTATGTCAGTTTCGAAAATGGCGAGAAACGTGTTTTCGCCGTAATTTCTACAAACTTTATCGAAATTGGGCAAATAATATACCGTTGAAAAGCTACGGAAAATGCGAAACTTTTTCATTTTGATGGTTTTCTCTGATTCTTAGCCGTTTTCAAGTAATTTCGAAAACGGCGGCATCATTCATTCTGCCTCTATCGCGAAACAGATTCTTCAAAAATGCACCGCGTGAAGAACCTGAACTGAAGGAAATATGCCCTAGAGGCAATAATAATGTTATTATTTTATTTCCTTATATCATGATAAATGTTTATTATTCATGCTAGAATTGTATTATCCGGAAACATAATACTTGTGTGAATACATAGACAAACTAAACGTCACTAGTATGCCTCTACTTGACTAGCTTGTTAATCAAAGATGGTTATGTTTCCTAACCATAGACATGTGTTGTCATTTGATTAACGGGATCACATTATTAGGAGAATGATGTGATTGACATGACTCATTCCATTAGCTTAGCACCCGATTGTTTAGTATGTTGCTATTGCTTTCTTCATGACTTATACATGTTCCTATAACTATGAGATTATGCAACTCCCGTTTGCCAGAGGAACACTTTGTGTGCTACCAAACGTCACAACATAACTGGGTGATTATAAAGGAGCTCTACAGGTGTCTCCAAAGGTAAATGTTGGGTTGGCGTATTTCGAGATTAGGATTTGTCACTCTGATTGTCGGAGAGGTATCTCTGGGCCCTCTCGGTAATGCACATCACATAAGCCTTGCAAGCATTGCAACTAATGAGTTAGTTGCGAGATGATGTATTACGAAACGAGTAAAGAAACTTGCCGGTAACGAGATTGAACTAGGTATTGAGATACCGACGATCGAATCTCGGGCAAGTAACATACCGATGACAAAGGGAACAACGTATGTTGTTATGCGGTCTGACCGATAAAGATCTTCGTAGAATATGTGGGAGTCGATATGAGCATCCAGGTTCCGCTATTGGTTATTGACCGGAGACATGTCTCGGTCATGTCTACATTGTTCTCGAACCCGTAGGGTCCGCACGCTTAAGGTTTTGATGACAGTTATATTATGAGTTTATGAGTTTTGATGTACCGAAGTTAGTTCGGAGTCCTGGATGTGATCACGGACATGACGAGGAGTCTCGAAATGGTCGAGACATAAAGGTTGATATATTGGACTGCTATATTCGGGCATCGTAAGTGTTCCGGGTGATTTCGGAGAAAACCGGAGTGCTGGAGGGTTACCGGAACCCCCCAGGGAGAAGTAATGGGCCTTATGGGCCTTAGTGGAGAGAGAGAGGAGCAGCCAGGGTGGGCCGCGCGCCTCCTCCCTTGGTCCGAATTGGACTAGGAGAGGGGGGCGGCGCCCCCTTTCCTTCTCCCTCCCCCCTTCCTTTCCCCCTCCTAGTAGGAGTAGGAAAGAGGGGAGTCCTACTCCTACTAGGAGGAGGACTCCTCCTCCTTGGCGTGCCATAGGGCCGGCCGGCCTCCTCCCCTTGCTCCTTTATATACGGGGGCAGGGGGCACCCCTAGACACACAAGTTGATCCACGTGATCATTTTCTTAGCCGTGTGCGGTGCCCACTTCCACCATAATCCTCGATAATATTGTAGCGGTGCTTAGGCGAAGCCCTGCGACGGTAGAACATCAAGATCGTCACCACGCCGTCGTGCTGACGGAACTCTTCCCCGACACTTTGCTGGATCGGAGTCCGGGGATCGTCATCGAGCTGAACGTGTGCTAAAACTCAGAGGTGCCGTAGTTTCGGTGCTTGATCGGTCGGGCCGTGAAGACGTACGATTACATCAACCGCATTGTCATAACGCTTCCGCTGTCGGTCTACAAGGGTACGTAGATCACACTCTCCCCTCTCGTTGCTATGCATCACCATGATCTTGCGTGTGCGTAGGAAATTTTTTAAAATTACTATGTTCCCCAACAGTGGCATCCGAGCCTAGGTTTTTTGTGTTGATGTTATATGCACGAGTAGAACACAAGTGAGTTGTGGGCGATATAAGTCATACTGCTTACCAGCATGTCATACTTTGGTTCGGTGGTATTGTTGGACGAAGCGGCCCGGACCGACATTACGCGTACGCTTACGCGAGACCGGTTCTCCCGACGTGCTTTGCACAAAGGTGGCTAGCGGGTGTCAGTTTCTCCAACTTTAGTTGAACCGAGTGTGGCTACGCCCGGTCCTTGTGAAGGTTAAAACAGCACCAACTTGACAAACTATCGTTGCGGTTTTGATGCGTAGGTAAGATTGGTTCTTACTTAAAGCCCGTAGCAGCCACGTAAAACTTGCAACAACAAAGTAGAGAACGTCTAACTTGTTTTTGCAGGGCATGTTGTGATGTGATATGGTCAAGACATGATGCTAAATTTTATTGTATGAGATGATCACGTTTTGTAACCGAGTTATCGGCAACTAGCAGGAGCCATATGGTTGTCGCTTTATTGTATGCAATGCAACTGCACTGTAATGCTTTACTTTATCACTAAGCGGTAGCGATAGTCGTGGAAGCATAAGATTGGCGAGACAACAACGATGCTACGATGGTGATCAAGGTGTCGCACCGGTGACGATGGTGATCATGACGGTGCTTCGAACATGGAGATCACAAGCACAAGATGATGATGGCCATATCATATCACTTATATTGATTGCATGTGATGTTTATCTTTTATGCATCTTATCTTGCTTTGATCGACGGTAGCATTTTAAGATGATCTCTCACTAATTATCAAAAAGTGTTCTCCCTGGGTATGCACCGTTGCGAAAGTTCTTCGTGCTGAGACACCACGTGATGATCGGGTGTGATAGGCTCTACGTTCAAATACAACGGGTGCAAAACAGTTGCACACGCGGAATACTCAGGTTATACTTGACGAGCCAAGCATATACAGATATGGCCTCGGAACACGGAGACTGAAAGGTCAAGCGTGAATCATATAGTAGATATGATCAACATAGTGATGTTCACCAATGAAACTACTCCATCTCACGTGATAATCGAACATGGTTTAGTTGATTTGGATCACGTAATCACTTAGAGGATTAGAGGGATGTCTATCTAAGTGGGAGTTCTTTAGTAATATGATTAATTGAACCTAAATTTATCATGAACTTAGTACCTGATAGTATCTTGCTTGTTTATGTTTGGTTGTAGATAGATGGCCCGTGCTGTTGTTCCGTTGAATTTTAATGCGTTCCTTGAGAAAGCAAAGTTGAAAGATGATGGTAGCAATTACACGGACTGGGTCCGTAACTTGAGGATTATCCTCATTGCTACACAGAAGAATTACGTCCTGGAAGCACCGCTGGGTGCCAGGCCTGGTGCTGGAGCAACACCAGATGTTATGAATGTCTGGCAGAGCAAAGCTGATGACTACTCGATAGTTCAGTGTGCCATGCTTTACGGCTTAGAATCGGGACTTCAACGACGTTTTGAACGTCATGGAGCATATGAGATGTTCCAGGAGTTGAAGTTAATATTTCAAGCAAATGCCCAGATTGAGAGATATGAAGTCTCCAATAAGTTCTATAGCTGCAAGATGGAGGAGAACAGTTCTGTCAGTGAGCATATATTCAAAATGTCTGGGTATAATAATCACTTGATTCAATTGGGAGTTAATCTTCCAGATGATTGCGTCATTGACAGAATTCTCCAATCACTGCCACCTAGCTACAAGAGCTTCGTGATGAACTATAATATGCAAGGGATGAATAAGACTATTCCCGAGCTCTTCGCAATGCTGAAAGCTGTGGAGGTAGAAATTAAGAAGGAGCATCAAGTGTTGATGGTCAACAAGACCACTAGTTTCAAGAAAAAGGGCAAAGGGAAGAAGAAGGGGAACTTCAAAAAGAACAGCAAGCAAGTTGCTGCTCAAGAGAAGAAACCCAAACCTGGACCTAAGCCTGAAACTGAGTGCTTCTACTGCAAGCAGACTGGTCACTGGAAGCGGAACTGCCCCAAGTATTTGGCGGATAAGAAGGATGGCAAGGTGAACAAAGGTATATGTGATATACATGTTATTGATGTGTACCTTACTAATGCTCGCAGTAGCACCTGGGTATTTGATACTGGTTCTGTTGCTAACATTTGCAACTCGAAACAGGGACTACGGATTAAGCGAAGATTGGCTAAGGACGAGGTGACGATGCGCGTGGGAAATGGTTCCAAAGTCGATGTGATCGCGGTCGGCACGCTACCTCTACATCTACCTTCGGGATTAATATTAGACCTAAATAATTGTTATTTGGTGCCAGCGTTAAGAATGAACATTATATCTGGATCTTGTTTGATGCGAGACGGTTATTCATTTAAATCAGAGAATAATGGTTGTTCTATTTTTATGAATAAAATCTTTTATGGTCATGCACCCATGAAGAATGGTCTATTCTTATTAAATCTTGATAGTAGTGACACACATATTCATAATGTTGAAACCAAAAGATGCAGAGTTGATAATGATAGTGCAACTTATTTGTGGCACTACCGTTTAGGTCATATCGGTATAAAGCACATGAAGAAACTCCATACTGATGGGCTTTTGGAACCACTTGATTATGAATCACTTGGTACTTGCGAACCGTGCCTTATGGGTAAGATGACAAAAACACCGTTCTCCGGTACTATGGAGAGAGCAACAGATTTCTTGGAAATCATACATACAGATGTATGTGGTCCGATGAATGTTGAGGCTCGTGGCGGATATCGTTATTTTCTCACCTTCACAGATGACTTAAGCAGATATGGGTATATCTACTTAATGAAACATAAGCCTGAAACATTTGAAAAGTTCAAAGAATTTCAGAGTGAAGTTTAAAATCATCGTAACAAGAAAATAAAATTCCTATGATCTGATCGTGGAGGAGAATATTTGAGTTACGAGTTTGGTGTACATTTGAAACAATGCGGAATAGTTTCGCAACTCACGCCACCCGGAACACCATAGCGTAATGGTGTGTTCGAACGTCGTAATCATACTTCACTTGATATGGTGCGATCTATGATGTCTCTTACTGATTTACCGCTATCGTTTTGGGGTTATGCTCTAGAGACGGCCGCATTCACGTTAAATAGGGCACCATCAAAATCCGTTGAGACAACGCCTTATGAACTATGGTTTGGCAAGAAACCAAAGTTGTCGTTTCTGAAAGTTTGGGGCTGCGATGCTTATGTGAAAAAGCTTCAACCTGATAAGCTCGAACCCAAATCGGAGAAACGTGTCTTCATAGGATATCCAAAGGAAACTATTGCATACACCTTATATCACAGATCCGAAGGCAAGACTTTTGTTGCTAAATTCGGAAATTTTCTAGAGAAGGAGTTTCTCTCGAAAGAAGTGAGTGGGAGGAAAGTAGAACTTGATGAGGTAACTGTACCTGCTCCCTTATTGGAAAGTAGCACATCACAGAAACCAGTTTCTGTGACACCTACACCAATTAATGAGGAAGCTAATGATGATGATCATGAAACTTCAGAACAAGATACTACTGAACCTCGTAGATCAACCAGAGTAAGATCCGCACCAGAGTGGTACGGTAATCCTGTTCTAGAAGTCATGCTACTAGATCATGATGAACCTACGAACTATGGAGAAGCGATGGTGAGCCCAGATTCCGCAAAATGGCTTGAAGCCATGAAATCTGAGATGGGATCCATGTATGAGAACAAAGTATGGACTTTGGTTGACTTGCCCAAAGATCGGCAAGCAATCGAGAATAAATGGATCTTCAAGAAGAAGACTGACGCTGCCGGTAATGTTACTGTCTACAAAGCTCGACTTGTCGCAAAAGGTTTTCGACAAGTTCAAGGGATTGACTACGATGAGACCTTCTCACCCGTAGCGATGCTTAAGTCTATCGGAATCATGTTAGCAATTGCCGCATTTTATAATTATGAAATTTGGCAGATGGATGTCAAAACTGCATTCCTGAATGGATTTCTGGAAGAAGAGTTGTATATGATGCAACCGGAAGGTTTTGTCGATCCAAAGGGAGCTAACAAAGTGTGCAAGCTCCAGCGATCCATTTATGGACTGGTGCAAGCTTCTCGGAGTTGGAATAAATGCTTTGATAGTGTGATCAAAGCATTTGGTTTTGTACAGACTTTTGGAGAAGCCTGTATTTACAAGAAAGTGAGTGGGAGCTCTGTAGCATTTCTGATATTATATGTAGATGACATATTACTAATCGGAAATGATATAGAATTTTTGGATAGCATAAAGGGATACTTGTATAAGAGTTTTTCAATGAAAGACCTCGGTGAAGCTGCTTACATATTGGGCATTAAGATCTATAGAGATAGATCAAGACGCTTAATTGGACTTTCACAAAGCACATACCTTGACAAAATTTTGAAGAAGTTCAAAATGGATCAAGCAAAGAAAGGATTCTTGCCTATGTTACAAGGTGTGAAATTGAGTAAGACTCAATGCCCGACCAATGCAGAAGATAGAGAGAAAATGAAAGATGTTCCCTATGCTTCAGCCATAGGCTCTATCATGTATGCAATGCTGTGTACCAGACCTGATGTGTGTCTTGCTATAAGTCTAGCAGGGAGGTACCAAAGTAATCCAGGAGTGGATCACTGGACAGCGGTCAAGAACATCCTGAAATACCTGAAAAGGACTAAGGATATGTTTCTCATATATGGAGGTGACAAAGAGCTGATCGTAAATGGTTACGTTGATGCAAGCTTTTACACTGATCCGGACGATTCTAAATCGCAAACCGGATACGTGTTTACATTAAACGGTGGAGCTGTCAGTTGGTGCAGTTCTAAACAAAGCATTGTGGCGGGATCTACATGTGAAGCGGAGTACATAGCTGCTTCAGAAGCAGCAAATGAAGGAGTCTGGATGAAGGAGTTCATATCCGATCTAGGTGTCATACCTAGTGCATCGGGTCCAATGAA
The DNA here is from genome assembly GCF_003073215.2 of Triticum urartu. Taxonomy (NCBI): domain Eukaryota; kingdom Viridiplantae; phylum Streptophyta; class Magnoliopsida; order Poales; family Poaceae; genus Triticum; species Triticum urartu. Next base: position 553,368,522 of record NC_053024.1, on the reverse strand, counting down.
AATCTTTTGTGACAATACTGGTGCAATTGCCTTGGCAAAGGAATCCGGATTTCACAAGAGAACCAAGCACATCAAGATACGCTTCAATTCCATCCGGGATCTAGTCCAGGTGGGAGACATAGAGATTTTCAAGATACATACAGATCTGAATGTTGCAGACCCGTTGACTAAGCCTCTTCCACGAGCAAAACATGATCAGCACCAAAGCTCCATGGGTGTTAGAATCATTACTGTGTAATCTAGATTATTGACTCTAGTACAAGTGGGAGACTGAAGGAAATATGCCCTAGAGGCAATAATAATGTTATTATTTTATTTCCTTATATCATGATAAATGTTTATTATTCCTGCTAGAATTGTATTATCTGAAAACATAATACTTGTGTGAATACATAGACAAACTAAATGTCACTAGTATGCCTCTACTTGACTAGCTTGTTAATCAAAGATGGTTATGTTTCCTAACCATAGACATGTGTTGTCATTTGATTAACGGGATCACATTATTAGGAGAATGATGTGATTGACATGACCCATTCCATTAGCTTAGCACCCGATCGTTTAGTATGTTGCTATTGCTTTCTTCATGACTTATACATGTTCCTATGACTATGAGATTATGCAACTCCCGTTTGCCGGAGGAACACTTTGTGTGCTACCAAACGTCACAACGTAACTGGGTGATTATAAAGGAGCTCTACAGGTGTCTCCAAAGGTAAATGTTGGGTTGGCGTATTTCAAGATTAGGATTTGTCACTCCGATTGTCGGAGAGGTATCTCTGGGCCCTCTCGGTAATGCACATCACATAAGCCTTGCAAGCATTGCAACTAATGAGTTAGTTGCGAGATGATGTATTACGGAACGAGTAAAGAGACTTGCCGATAACGAGATTGAACTAGGTATTGAGATACCGACGATCGAATCTCGGGCAAGTAACATACCGATGACAAAGGGAACAACGTATGTTGTTATGCGGTCTGACCGATAATGATCTTCGTAGAATATGTGGGAGCCAATATGAGCATCCAGGTTCCGCTATTGGTTATTGACCGGAGACATGTCTCGGTCATGTCTACATTGTTCTCGAACCCGTAGGGTCCGCACGCTTAAGGTTTCAATGACAGTTATATTATGAGTTTATGAGTTTTGATGTACCGAAGTTAGTTCGGAGTCCTGGATGTGATCACGGACATGACGAGGAGTCTCGAAATGGTCGAGACATAAAGATTGATATATTGGACGGCTATATTCGGACACCGGAAGTGTTCCGCGTGATTTCGGAGAAAACCATAGTGCCGGAGGGTTACCGGAACCCCCCGGGAGAAGTAATGGGCCTTATGGGACTTAGTGGAGAGAGAGGAGGAGCTAGGGTGGGCCGCGCGCCTCGTCCCCCTGGTCCGAATTGGTCTAGGAGAGGGGGGGCGGCGCCCCCCTTTCCTTCTCCCTCCCCCTTCCTTTCCCCCTCCTAGTAGGAGTAGGAAAGAGGGGAGTTCTACTCCTACTAGGAGGAGGACTCCTCCTCCTTGGCGCGCCATAGGGCTGGCCGGCCTCCTCCCCTTGCTCCTTTATATACGGGGGCAGGGGGCACCCCTAGACACACAAGTTGATCCACGTGATCGTTTTCTTAGCCGTGTGCAGTGCCCCCTTCCACCATAATCCTCGATAATATTGTAGCGGTGCTTAGGCGAAGCCTTGCAACGGTAGAACATCAAGATCGTCACCACACCGTCGTGCTGACGGAACTCTTCCCCGACACTTTGCTGGATCGGAGTCCGGGGATCGTCATCGAGCTGAACGTGTGCTAAAACTCGGAGGTGCCGTAGTTTCGGTGCTTGATCGGTCGGGCCGTGAAGACGTACGACTACATCAACCGCGTTGTCATAACGCTTCCGCTGTCGGTCTACAAGGGTACGTAGATCACACTCTCCCCTCTCGTTGCTATGCATCACCATGATCTTGCGTGTGCGTAGGAATTTTTTTAAAATTACTACGTTCCCCAACATGAACTTCTCAGCATGTCTACCTAAACTTCACTCTGTTTTTGACGTGCTTTTTTTTGCTCGCAGATCTCCATCCACTACTCGTAGTTCTCCATCCACTCACCGGAATTGAGCAAATGACATACCGTTCGAAAGCTGCTATAAACATGCAACTTTCCCGTGTTGATCGTTTTTTCATACTCGCGACGATTTTAAAAGTTTTTCATCTAAAATTCATCCACTATAGTAGTTGAACTTCCTGCTGTTTTCAGTTGAACTTCTGTGACGTACTTTCGTTTGTCATTTTCTCATCCATCGTCAGTGTTACACAAATGATATTTCTTTTGTACAAATTTCTCTTACAATAATTTTTTTTAACTTTCTCCGACGAAGTACTTGAACTTGTAACAACAAAACTTTTAGTGTTTGCTTTTTTATTCTTTTTTTAATACAAAATGCACACCGTGTAGTACATGAACTGCTGGCAGTTATCAACTTGAACCTCTCTCGGTTACGTGAAAATATTTGAGTTTTTTAATGAATTTTTCATCTGATTTTTCTTAATCTTTTTTATGAATTTTGAAGCGCTCTATTTTTAATATTTGAACTTCTTGTTATTTTATTTTTGAACTTCTTGTTCCCATTCTTTAATAACGAGGAAAATATGAGTTTTCATAATAATCGAACTTCTCCATCTTTTTAATATGGCCTTCATGGTTTTATTGCTTAATCTTTTTTTATGAAATTTTGAAGCGTTATATTTTTTAAAAAGTTGAACTTCTTGTTTTTTATTTTTGAACTTCTTATTTCCATTCTTTAATAACGAGGAAAATCTGAGTTTTCTATAATCATCAAACTTCTCTATCTTTTTAATATGGACTTCCTGGTTTTATTTATTAATCTTTTTATGAATTTTGAAGCGCTCTATTTTTAAAAATTGACATTCTTGTTATTTTTTTGAACTTCTTGTTTTCACTCTTTAATAACGAGGAAAATCTGAGTTTCTATAATCATCGAACTTCTCCATCTTTTTAATATGGACTTCCTGGTTTTATTTTCTTAATCTTTATAATTTGAATTTTTCATTTTTTTTCTTTTTGAAATCAAATTGCTCCCAAATAATAACTGAAGTTCTTTGTGAATTGAGAGAATTATTTTAAAATGCAAAAAACATTTTTTTTTGTTTTCGAACATGGAAATACAAGGTGAACATATCTCGCAAGAATTTTTGAACTTCCCCGGACAGACCACGTGAATTTTTTGAAACAAACCTTTTAAGCTTTTAGTTTTCTATTCTTATCTAAAACATATTCGGTGTAGTAGTTGAACTTCCCATTGTTTTCACCTTAAACTTCTGTCACGTATTTTTGTTCAACCTCTCTCACAAGAATTTTTGAACTTTATCGGCCAGAGCACTTGAACTTCTAACAACAAAACCTTTAGCCTTTGCTTTTTCATTAAAAAATTCATACAAAATGCACATCGTGTAGTACGTGAATTTCTGGCAGTTATCAACCTGAATTTCTATCAGTTACGTGAAAATATCTGAGTTTTTATGAATATTAATCTAAATTTCTTAATCCTTTTTTATGAGTTCTGAAGCGATCTATTTTGAAAAGTTGAACTTCTTGTTATTTTATTTTTGAACTTCTTGTTTCCATTATTTAATAACTAGGGAAATCTGAGTTTTCTATAATCATCGAACTTCTCCATCTTTTTAATATGGACTTCCTGGTTTTTTATTAAACTTTTTTATGAAATTTTGAAGCACTCTATTTTTAAAAGTTGAACTTCTTGTTGTTTAATTTTTTAACTTCTTGTTTCTATTCTTTAATAACGAGAAAAATCTAAGTTTTGTATAATCATCGAACTTCTCCATCTTTTTAATATGGACTTCCTAGTTTTATTTCTTAATCTTTTTATGAAATTTTGAAGCACTCTATTATTAAAAGTTTTAGGCATTTTTTGCTGTCGGTGAAATGGCCTAGGCGGTCCTTTTTTTATTGATGATTTTCTTTAGTATGTGGTACACATGAACTTAGAAATTTCTTAAACATGAACTTCGCATACTATTGAAATTCAAGAAAATTACACACAACTATATACATACACTTCGTGTGCTACATGCACGACCAACACATTAGCAAACTTAGTACAAACATACATAAGTAGCAGCACACTAACATTATATTGTTTTTGTTCTGATCATTCAGAATGTTGTACCTTCCAAGAGGATGGAAAATGATATATCTACAGGAAGACCATCCGTAGAAAAGCAACATCATAATCTTTAACCATGGACAATAGCAAGTTCAAACACAAAACCAGGGACTATATTAGCTAAACTCTCGCAGAAATCCCTCTAGCATTCTAGTTGAACTTCAACAGTAGCGCACCAATATTAGCTAGAGGGCAAGGCAGGCCACAGCAACAACAGCTAGCAGCGACCAGCAAATGGAGGTTGGGTTGTGATGGTGGCACCTATATGGAGGAGGTATCAGGGCATGGCAGGCAAAAATAACTATGATTGAATAGTCTCCATCAGGTAGGTAGTCATTACAAGAAAAGAAATAGAAAGTACATTAAGTTTTAGTGCCTCTTTTCACACACATGTGCAACAAAATTGGCATTCCTTCTTATATAGATGAACTTGAACCTTTGGAAACTTGTGAGATATGAACGCATCTCTTGAAAGACATCGACCGCCTCATAAAAAGACTTTGAATCCTCTGACATCGTGCATCAAACTTGGCCTTCAGTCTCAATAATATTATTTCATAATCCTTTTTCAATCACGATCAACATGGTTATCCCTACAGGCCAACTATCAACTTTACGATTATGAAAGTACTAGCTTTCGGCAAAATGTGTACGAGCTACTAAAGAAACTGAAGATAGTTGCAAACAATATACGAGCTACAGCCTAGCAATTTGCAAGAACTTGAGTGAAGGCAGCACCTTTGTTCTTCTTGAACTTCTCATTTTTCTGATTCTGAACTTGTTGTTGTTATTTATTTTTTACAACTGCCGATGCTGGGAGGCCGACTTCACTCCATCAGGTAGCCGCGTCCACCTCCTCAAAAGACAGCGAGTAGGGGAGGAAGGAGAGACAGACTTGGCAGCAAGCGGGGGAGGAGCCGGAGCAGTGCTACGTCAGGGATGCATGGTGAACTTGAACCTGAAGTGCAGAACACACATGAAAAACACTCTTAAGTAATCCAAGCCATATCAGTTAGTAGGCAAGGACTAAGCTAGAAGGGAAAACGAACACACAAAACTAGTACTGGTGCACTGGGACATTTAAGCCAACATTTTGCGTGCACACACCAAAAACTAGAGAAGTGGAGAGTAAAGAAGCAGAGATGAGGCATGATGGGTAGGGAACTTGCGGTGCTACATCCGCATTCAGGGACGGGCCAGGGACGAAGGAGCTTGCTGGAGCAGCATCACCCCATGCGCGCAAAATTGGAGCTAGTTGAGATGCGTCCTGGAAGAGTTGCCTTACTGCTGTGGCACAACTTGGACTACAGCGAACCCACACAGTTTTTGTTGATGCATACACGAGGGAGGAGATGAGCTTCAATCAGCGTCAATTAGCACGCACACATTTTGCGAGCACAGCAGCCCTGATCCAGGGAGTGGTGGCCGACGGCTGTGAACAGCCAGCATCGTGCTTTGCAGGCCGGGTCCCGGTGGTGGCGCACATCGTGCGGGAGGATGCAAGGCCGGCGGCCTTGTCACAAGGAAGTGGCCTACCGGGAGCCAGATGTTGAGATCCATCTTACCTCGCACAATAGTGGCGAACGGTTGCAACTAGAGTCGTTGGACTGCAACGATGGGATTGAGCTGGAGGATGCAATGACGGAGGCAACATGCACATCAGTGCCGAGTAAAATAATGTGCCCATTTTTTTGCCTGCATTAGAAAATGTTTTTCAAGAGATTCCATATGCTACTGCTAGTTATCAATAAATTGGAGCGATACAAAATCAAATTCCCAATACAATACATTTTTAATCTTGAACTCACGGAGGTTACAACAGAGAACAATCCCTGGTTTCTAAAAGTGGAATTCATGCCCTTTTTTATGTTTAGCATAGTGAACTTTCTCTTTTGTATTTTAACCAGAACTTTGTAAGGTTTGCATATTGAACTTCCTGTCTTTTTAGCACAAATAACAGCAGCAAGTTTTTGTAGATCGTAAGAATTCAGTGCAGTGCGCACGCACCAGTAGCAGCTAGCAAGCGGCGACTGTAGCAGTAGCTAGCAGCGGCCATTACAAAAGTATTTCTGACCAACATCATCTAGCATATTGTGTGGTACCTGAGGCAGGAGGTTGGGGAGCCGGAGGTGACAAGAGGCAGGGGAGAAGCACACGGCAGTCGGCGGACTTCAACAAGGACAGCTAGAGTAGCAGGGCGGAGGCTGGAGAAGAAGTTCAAGCCTGACGAGGAAGCTGTCCATGGTGAGATGGAGATGCGTAGGTGAGGGACGCATGCAGGAGGGATACGGCAACCGGAGGTCACGAGACCAAGGCATCTGACCCCTGCCGTCGGCGTCGGACCCCTGAACGACGGCTTCGCCGGAGACATGGGCCTGTAACCCGGTCCTTGAGGGGGCGGCATGCATGGTCGGGGCGGGCGACGGCGCTTGATTCGGTGGATGCGGCGGGCACGCGCGATTGAGAGGCCGGCGGCAGCTTCGCGGGAGGAGGCCGGTGGGAGGTTGAGGCGGACCACGACGACGCATCGAGTAGCTCGGGAGGACGCGCCCCGTGGGGATTGGAGGAGGCCCCGCCGACGGCAGGCGGCAGTGGGGGCTGCGGGGCACTGCGGCCAGCAGCGGTGGGTGGAGGCGTGGCGCCGGTGGCTTGGGGTGGGCGACACGCTGGTGGCCGACGGAGGTGGGTGGAGGCGCGCCAGATCGGGGTGGTGGGGAATCGTGGGTGGTGGCTGGAATTGTTCGTGGGGATGTGTCTTTTTTTCACGGGCTCTAGAGTTCGGAAACATGCGATCGATCCTATATAGACGAGAAGTTACCAGAATAACTATTCTGATCCTAGGATCCTATATAAACATACTCTATATATATATATAGGTGGGAGGGAGAGGGGAGAGGCCAAGGGACGCCCCAAGTAGGTCTGAATCCTACTTGGGCTCCTGCCCTTGGCCGCGCCCCCCTGCCATGTTTGTCGGAGGGGGAAGGAAAGATGGGGCAGAGGGAAGGAAGTGGGAATCCCAATCCACACTTACCTTTCCCTTCTCCCCTTTCCTTCTCCTCCTCAGGCCGGCCCATATGGGGGTGCACCAGCCCCTTGTGGCTGGTGCGTTTCTCCTCCTGGCCCTAAGGCCGATATCTTTTGTCGGGGGTGCCCGGAACTCCTTCCGGTGACCCGATAAGTATCCGGTACCCCTCGAAACACTTCCGATGTCGGAATAGCATCGTCCTACATATCAATCTTTACCTCTCGACCATTTCGATACTCCTCGCCATTTTCATGATCTCATCCGGGACTCCAAACAACATTCGGTCACCAAATTACGTAACTCATATAATACTATATCGTCATCGAACGTTAAGCGTGCAGACCCTACAGGTTCGAGAACTATGTAGACATGACCGGGACACCTCTCCGGTCAATAACCAATAGCGGAACCTGGATGCTCATATTGGCTCCTACATATTCTAGGAAGATCTTTATCGGTCGAACCGTTATGACAACATATGTAATTCCCTTTGTCCATCGATATGTTACTTGCCCGAGATTCGATCGTCGGTATCTTCACACCTAGTTCAATCTTGTTACCGGCAAGTCTCTTCACTCGTTCCGTAATGCATCACCTCGTGACTAACTCCTTAGTCGTTTGCTTGCAAGGTTATGATGTGTATTACCGAGAGGACCCAGAGATACCTCTCCGATACTTGGAGTGACAAATCCTAATCTCGAGCTATGCCAACTCAACAAACACCTTCGGAGATACCTGTAGAGAATCTTTATAATCACTCAGTTACGTTGTGACGTTGATAGCACACAAGGCATTCCTCCAGTATCCGGGAGTTGTATAATCTCATAGTCGAAGGAATATGTATTTGACATGAAGAAAGCAATAGCAATAAAACTAAACGATCATTATGCTAAGCTAACGGATGGGTGTTTTCCATCACATCATTCTCCCAATGATGTGATCCCGTTATCAAATGACAACTCATGTCCATGGTTAGAAAACCTTAACCATCTTTGATCAACGAGCTAGTCTAGTAGAGGCTTACTAGGGACATGGTATTAATTTATGTATTCACACATGTATTTAGGTTTCCGATCAATACAATTCTAGCATGAATAATAAACCTTTATCATGAATATGGAAATATAAAATAACAACTTTACTATTGCCTCTAGGGCATATTTCCTTCAGTCTCCCACTTGCACTAAAGTCAATAATCTAGTTTACATTGCCATGTGATTAACACCCATAGTTCACATCTCCATGTGACCAACACCCAAAGAGTTTACTAGAGTCAATAATCTAGTTCACATCGCTATGTGGTTAACACCCAAAGAGTATTAAGGTGTTATCATGTTTTTGCTTGTGAGAGAGGTTTAGTCAGCGGGTTTATCACATTCAAATCCGTATGTATTTTGTAAATCTCTATGTCTACAATGCTCTGCGTGAAGCTACTCTAGCTAATTGCTCCCACTTTCAATATGTATCCAGATTGAGATTCAGAGTCATCTGCATTGGTTTCAAAGCTTGCATCGACGTAACCCTTTACGACGAACTCTTTATTACCTCCATAACCGAGAAACATTTCCTTAGTCCTCTTTAAGGTACCTAAGGATAATTTTGACCGTTGTCCACTGATCTACTCTTGGATCACTATTGTACCCCCTTGCCAAACTCATGCCAATGTACATAACAGGTTTGGTACACAGTATAGCATACTTTATAGAACCTATGGCTGAGGCATAGGAGATGACTTTCATTCTCTCTCTATCTTCTGTTGTGGTCAGGTTTTGAGTCTTACTCAACTTCACACCTTACAATACAGGCAAGAACTCCTTCTTTGACTGATCCATTTTGAACTCCTTCAAAATCTTGTCAAGGTATGTACTCATTGAAAAATCTTATCAAGCGTCTTGATCTATCTCTATATATCTTGATGCCTAATATGTAAGCAGCTTCACCGAGGTCTTTCATTGAAAAATTCTTATTCAAGTATCCATTTATGCTATCCAGAAATTCTATATCATTTCCAATCAGCAATATGTCATCCACATGTAATATCAGAAATGCTACAGAGCTCTCACTCACTTTCTTATAAAAACAGGCTTCACCATAAGTCTGTATAAAATCATATGCTTTCATCACCTCATCAAAGCGTATATTCCAACTTCGAGATGCTTGCACCAGTCCACAGATGGATCACTGGAGCTTGCACACTTTGTTAGTACCTTTAGGATCGACAAAAACTTCTAGTTGCATCATATACAACTCTTCTTTAATATCCCTTAAGGAATGAAGTTTTTGACATCCATTTGCCAAATTTCATAATTATAAAATGCGGCAATTGCTAACATGATTCAGACTGACTTAAGCATCGCTATGGATGAGAAGGTCTCATCGTAGTCAACCCCTTGAACTTGTCGAAAACTTTTCGCGACAAGTCGAGCTTTGTAGATAGTGACATTACCATCAGCATTTGTCTTCTTCTTGAAGATCCTGCCGAGCATCGGGCAAGTCCACCAAAGTCCACACTTTGTTCTCATACATGGATCCTATCTCCGATTTCATGGCCTCAAGCCATTTATCGGAATCTGGGCTCATCATAGCTTCTTCATAGTTTGTAGGTTCGTCATGGTCTAGTAACATGACTTTTAGGACAGGATTACCGTACCACTCTGGTGCGGAACGTGCTCTGTTTAACCTACGAGGTCCAGTAGTAACTTGATCAAAAGTTTCATGATCATCATCATTAGCTTCCTCTCTAGTTGGTGTAGACATCACGGGAGCGGATTTCTCTACTTTCCAAATTGAGAGAAGGTACAATTACCTCATCGACTTCTATTTTCCTCCCACTCACTTCTTTTGAGAGAAACTCCTTCTCTAGAAATGTTCCATTCTTGGCAACAAAGATCTTGCCTTCGGATCTGTGGTAGAAGGTGTATCCAATTGTTTCCTTAGGGTATCCTATGAAGACGCACTTCTCCGATTTGGGTTCGAACTTATCAGGCTGAAGCCTTTTGACATAAGTGTCGCAACCCCAAACTTTAAGAAACGACAGCTTAAGTTCCTTGCCAAACCATAGTTCATACAGTGTCGTCTCAACGGACTTAGATGGTGCCCCAAAACGATAGTGGTAAATCGGTAAGAGACATCATAGATCACACCATATCTAATAAAGTACAATTACGATGTTTGGACACACCATTACGCTGTGGTGTTCCAGGTGACGTGAGTTGTGAAATGATTTCACATTGTTTTAAATGAAGGCCAAACTCGTAACTCAAATATTCGCCTCCACGGTCGGATCGTAGAAACTTTATTTTCTTGTTACGATTATTCTCCACTTCACTCTGAAATTGTTTGAACTTTTTAAATGTTTTAGACTTATATTTCATTAAGTAGATATACCCATATCTGCTTAAATCATTTGTGAAGGTCAGAAAATAAGACATGTTATGGTGTGTGTAAACTTGATCAATTTGGTGGCTTGATGAAGTATATGCATGTTTTAATTTAAATTGTTCGATTCAATGAACTATATGTGTATTTGTAATCGAAATGTTGCATATGATGCATTTGAATCATTCAAATGATTGTTGAAATGCCATGAGAACAGAGCAAAGCTCGAGTGGCTAAGAGTGTGTGTCCACGCGTCGCCCGTCTGGGTTCGAAGCTTGATGGGCCGTGGCTCTCATTTCTTCTTAAATGCCAACTTGGGATGTTAGTGTCATGGAGTTTATGATTCTTTTATAAAAATATAAAAGCGTTCAGATCACTAGAGTAGTGATATAAACGCTCTTATATTTCTTTACGAAGAGAGTACTTTGCAATTGTTTGAAATGTACTATGTGACAAAGGATGGAAGATCATGTCACTGCACTACTTATCCCTCAGGAGTGCAAGAGAAGGTTTGCGGGTTACATATGTCATGATCATGTCATCTGATCTTGATGCTCGTTTGAAACAGTATGAGATGTTCCTTTTAACTAGTCCTCTGAATTCTGATACTCTGATCCCCGGTTGCCGTAACACACCCCAACCGGATGTATAGCTCTGCCTTCGATACAAGATACTACAGTAACAAAGACCACACATTCACGCCACGATTACCCGGTAGAAAAAACCCCGCAAAAGCACTCTCCTGCAAACTGAAATGGTAGGCGAAGCGAAATCAAAAGAGATACTTGGAGACGTAGTACTTGGTGGTAGAGCCAGCCCTGGGGTTATCCGAGCCGGTCTTGGGGTTGGGGCCGGCGATCTTGGGAACGGAGCTGGCCTTAGGTTTGGCGGCGGTGGCGGTGTTCCTGTCCCCCAGCCAGTGCTGCATGTGCACCCCGATGGCGTCCAGGTACATGGCGCTCCGGCCGTGGAAGCCGACCACCTTCCCCGTCGTCGTGGCGGAGGTGAAGTAGGTCCCGACCTCGTCGCCGAACGGCCCGTACTTGCCCCGGCTGCTCACGACGGTGATGGACCTCAGCACCCTGGGCCCTTCCCCCACGCAGGTGTTGTAGTAGCCGTATATGCAGTTCAGCACCTCGTGTGGATAGTCCAGCTTGATCTGCACATGCATTCGGTCAAATGAATGATGATTAGCAAAGCGTAATCTGCAAAAGAGATGGCTCCGGTCTGCTGTGCTCTGCTCACCCTGTGTGTGATCTGGCCGCCGTTGCCGTGCCTGGTAGACCAGACGGACTGCCCGCTCCGGTCATACTCGATCTGTATGGACCCGATGAAGTCGTCTCTGGTTACGTAGATCTGCTTGATGCCCGTGTAGACGCCGTCGTCCCACGGCTTGCCCCCCTCCCCTCCCCACGGCCCGGGCCCTATCGGTATCGGTTCTTTCACCACGCCGTACGTAACCTGCAACATGAACCCTCCACAATCTCAGACACATTCTTGCCTCGGTACCATTATTGTTCAGTCGAGAAATTGATGTGACTTTACCTCGTCCCCGATCTCCCTCATCGGCAGTGCAAGCATGTCGCCCAACGGGGTCGTGCCGGCGGATTTCTCCGACAGCACCTTGCCTTCCAGGACGTGAACCCCGATGCTGTCCACGTACCACGCGCCCCTGCCGTGGAACCCCACGATCCTCCCTTCCGTCAGGCAGCTGGAGAAGAAGGTGCCGGTCTCGTCCCCGAACGGCCCGTGGCTCTTCTTGGTCGTGTGGAAGGTGATGGACTTGATCGCCGTCGGGCCCATGATCATCGTCGGCCCGAAGTACCCGGTGACGTGCGTCAGGATCTCCGTCGGGAAGTCGAATATGATCTGCCCAAACGAAATTCCCGTTTCACAAAAGTCTGAAACTCATCCATGCTCTGAAACTGAAGCTCTGAAATCTGAAATGGTGTTACCTTCTCCGGCCTCGCGGCCCCGCTGGAGCCGCGCTTGTCGCCCCAGATGGCCTGCCCGTTGCGGTCGTAGAGGACCTTCATGGAGGATATCCCCAGCCCCCTCGTTATGTTGATCTGCCGGACGCCGGTGAATATGCCGTCGTCGAATATGGTGCCGCCGGTGCCGCCCCACGGGCCGAACCTCACCGGAGTGCTTATGGTCATGGTCCCGTTGTCCGAGATGAAGCTAGGAAATGACACCATCTGTGGAGCAAAGATATTCAAGAAATGGATGTTAAGTAACTTGACTGCAGATATCACTTATACAGTACTGGAGATCGCAATGGCCGTTTGCCTGGATGGATTACCTTGTTTGAGAGGGTTGCAATGCGTGATGGATTAGGATTCTGATCCTTTGCAAGAACCATTTCATATCCAGCATTGCCATCCGCGTACCTATGGCCGTTTCTGTCGACGGACCTCGTTATGCTTCGGAGCGCCGACGGAGCGCTGGAAGGATTTGGGTCATTCCCGCTTAAGCTTGCAAGGCTCTGTGGAACACCAAAAGTAAGAACGAGCTTGTCCAAAACACACAAAACAATTCTGAAAGAGTTCTATTGTCCAAAACACACAAAATAATTCTCAAACAGTTCTATTCTACCTAGAAATTTATGATGTTCAGAAAAAAAAATCTTGCAGATACTAGTTCATACTCCTACTCATGAAGTGAATTTGATGTCATGAACTAGAACCAAGGAAACTGTTCAAATCTTGATGACGCGATGGAATGCTACCTAGTTAACATGCCAATTTCGGTCATGAACAAGTGCAAGATTAATGCTACGCGCGGTATTCTGAATCGACATCCCTGAAGAACACAAGCATGCTACTGACTACTACTTGGCAGTTTTGTCTTTCCAACCAAACACAAGTGCAACTCCTCTTGGCAGACAAAATAGGGAGGCAAACATGCAGAAACATACAAGCTTACCATGTTCCGCTGTCCAAAGAAAGCCCAGAAGCGCCTTGAAGATAGAGAGCTTTAGACGGCGACGCCGGAACAGGGGAGCGCCTGCTGCAGTGCTGCTGGCGATCAGCTTGGTAGTCTGACAGGAAGCAGAGGCGTATCTACCTATTTATAATACAGAAGACTGATGCAGAGGATGTCAAATGGAGTACACCACGATGCTCAGAGACAGCGCCGTTCACGAGTGAGGAGAGGACACCCAGACACGGCGCTGCTAACGGCTCAAGACGCCCGGCCCGGGATCGAGCTAGAAGAGGGCGGGCAGAACTGGATTCGCTGACCATTGCGATCGCCGGTTACCAATATTATTCTGATCACGAGGAGACGAAAGGGGAACGATCTCTTCGATTGACACCAGCTGTGATTCCTCGAATTCACGGTGGGAAACTAAAGTGGCCGCCACTCCTGCTGCCCCCTCTTTATTTCGATTCTTCAGAGAATGTTTCGCTTTTGTTGCGCCGCTTTCTTTCACCTGTTGTGTGCATCAGAATGACGCAGAGGCGGAGGCCTTCCCCTTTTCCAGAGAAGAAAAACCTCGTCGCTACGTGTCGGCCGTCCGACAACGCTACTGGCTCGGACAACTTGGTGGCCATATCGATATGGAGTATCGATGGTGTTTTGTTCTCAGAACTCATATTCCACACATGCGGGCGCACTTCACTATGATCTCACCGAGATTCATGGATTTATCAACGGCTTCCATCCGTTGAAGCACTGGATATCGGTTCCATTAAACAATAGCAGTTCCTTTTGGCTTAAAAGCAAACAAATGAAACATTTGCAATCTATTAATTGACCACATTAACAAGACTCAACAAAACGTTCGTTTGTTGCTCCCAAAAACCGCCACCTTCCTTTAAAATGGTTTGAAAGAAGCTCATTAGTGTCAATAGACAAACACGTCTAAGCATGGCACTCAAAGAATTACTCATGTCCGTCACCCTCCTCTTCCTTCTCCTCCGAGCCGCCACCGCGAACCACCGGCACGAGAACGTCATCGACCGGTGCTGGCGCGGCCAGCCTAACTGGGCCACTGACCGGCAGCGGCTCGCCATGTGCTCCGTCGGCTTCGCCGGGAAGATGCGGCAGAACCGCGGCCACGGAGTGACCGTGTACACAGTCACCGACCCGGGCGACGACCCCGTGCAGCCCAAGCCCGGCACGCTGCGGTACGGCGCGACGGTGCTGCCGGGGAAGGTCTGGATCACCTTCCGGCCGGGCACCATGCACATCAGGCTGGCGCAGCCGCTCTTCGTCAAGAGCTTCACGGCGATCGACGGGCGGGGCGCCGATGTGCACGTCGCGGGGGGCGCCGGCATCGTGCTCTACGAGGTGAGCAACGTGGTCATCCACGGGCTCCACGTGCACGGCGTCCGCGCGCAGGCCCCCGGGCGTGTCGTCCGGCCCGGCGGCGCCGTGCAGACCATGGACGCCGGCGACGGCGACGCCATCCGGCTGCTGTCCAGCTCCAAGGTGTGGATCGACCACAACACGCTGGCGCGCTGCGAGGACGGCCTCCTGGACGTGACGCTCGGGTCCACGGACGTGACCGTCTCCAACAACTGGTTCCACGACCACGACAAGGTGATGCTGCTGGGCCACGACGACCAGCACGTCGCCGACCGCCGGATGCGGGTCACCGTGGCGTTCAACCGCTTCGGCCCCAACGTGAACCAGCGCATGCCGAGGATCAGGCACGGCTACGCCCACGTCGTCAACAACTTCTACGACGGGTGGAGGGAGTACGCCATTGGAGGGAGCATGGGGCCCACTGTCAAGAGCCAGGGCAATCTGTTCATCGCCTCCACGGCGAACAGTGCCAATGTTGGTACCTGATTTTTTTAACGACGATTTTGAGAACTGTGGCGTTTGAATTGCCAGAGCTCGCCATGTGATCTTGGTATATTTTCTGCAGGTGACGAGAAGGATGCCGGTCGGACATGCCGCTGGGAAGGACTGGCATTGGCACTCCAGTGGGGACTCGTTTGAGAACGGCGCCGTCTTCAAGCAGACCGGCAGCAGGGTGCGCCCGAATTACAACAGGCATCAGACGTTCCCGGCGGCGAGCGCCGACGAGGTGAGATCGCTGACCAAGGACGCCGGTGCTCTGAGGTGCTCCGCCGGGGCCGCGTGCTGAACGGAGAGAATAAAGACGTCCAGTGGAAAGTGTTAATACTACTTTGAATATGGTGTAGTTGCTGATGCAGCTTGTAGCTATAAAAATGGCTGGGGTTTTACTCCCTCCGTTTGCCCCAAGTCGAATTTATAGGGTTTGATCAAATTTATTATTAAATATAATATGAAAATATATTCCATTATGTATCTAACGGTACAGATTTGTTATTGTGAATGTTTACATTTTTTGGATAAACTTTGTTAAACTTCAGGAAGTTGAGTTGAAACAATCCATGCAAAGTTTTTTAAAGAAAGTATTTCCTAGCATCCCTTGGAAGCGCTTTTACTAACCGCTAACGTGATCTGGCCTTCGCATAAATTTTGGATTCTCAAATTGAAATTCCGTCTCTTTTGTTTTGGGGTACTACCGCCTTTCTTTTTCTCGGCGCGCTAGAAGAATGCTGAAGGAATGGACAGTAGAGACATCCAGTGGGCAGCAAACTGGCTCACACTAAAGCAATCTGAACGAATAATACAGAATGACTCGGCGCTTCCATATGTACATGTTTAACGACGACTAAGGGGAAGCAGAATACCGACGACCCGACAGAAAAAAAAAACACATACAACACCACTCTATCAAAGTACAACACTGCCAACAATGTCAGGTCGCTGCAGATATGTGCATCTCGCTGTTCTTTTAACGGAAAATGTGAAAAACTCTCGGTGTTGTTTCCGCACTCTGAGAAGGGCACATGAGTCTAGGGATGATAATAGCCCTTTCCTTTCTGACCATGGTTGCGCCTTACTTGTCCAGAAAGGCCTTCAAACAAAACGGTGGGTAAGAATCCTGCTCCAAGAGTTCAAATGTCATGTATGCATCATGATGCTGACAACACCAATAGTGAAATCTCAATTGAAATCGATTAGCAACTTCCAGAAAGAAGTGTTTCCTTTTGTAAGTATAAAAAGGTAATATTTGTGAAAACTACGTATGGGATAGAAAAAGAGAACAGGCTGTAGTAAACCCATACAGAATCATGACTGATAATGAGAAAAATAAAGACAGGATTAGTGCTGCTATATATAATACCTTGTCAACTTCCTGCTGTAGATATTGTCTAACCACGGTCGACTGCTGTATAACTCTCTCCAATGATGAATATGCAGGTAGATTAGCATGTGCTGCCATTGATCGCCAGACAAACATCAAAATACGATCGTATATGGAGGTTACAGTACCAGAAGCTAAAGAGAGTATCTTAGAGCGTACCGAGAATAGCCCGATTCAAGCTATCTGCAACATTCTGCCTATACTCTGGGGCTAGTAGATGAAACATAGGTGACTTCTCAGGCTCTTCATAAGCTAGGAGGGCCATAAAGTCCTGCAACAACAACATAAGGATCCCCACAGTTACTCACGCACAACAAAATCACAGCATCCCCATATGTGACATGCTAAAGAAGTTACATATAACTGGTTGAATGGCGCTTCTGTACTTCAACCATATGCAACTCATGTTGCATTCAGTAAATCTAGCAGCACCCGGTATCGGTGATGATAATGGGCTACTTCTCCGAACTTGGGCAACACAAAAGATCATGTTGTACTGATAGTATGTGACAAGCTAAAACTAATTCAATGCAAATATCATGCTGAAATTGGATCTGTTGTAATCATTAAACATAATGAAACCACATCGTAGTCTGGCAAATTCAACAAAGATGGTGATATCAATCAGAATCCAGATGACTAAAACACAGGAGAAATTTCAGGTGGTCTGGCATCTGTACTGTTTTGATATATCCTTCCATACGAATGCATAATATCTCATGTATCACAGACAACCAAATTCCTACTAGTATATGAAAACGAGATTTGAAGTTGTCTAATATGTCTAGGGTTATAAAAAGTTATACCTCTAATTTCTCAACATACTTGGAAACTTTACCAAAGGGTGTCAACTTTTTCTGGCCAAACTCAAGTGCTTCTGTGCTGCCAGTCAAAAATAGCCAGATTAATAAAACCATATAACCCAATTTCCAACCTCCAAAATAAATTTGGCCAGTTACCATTTTCTGGAACGAATTAGCTCAATGAAGTGAAGACTTATAAGATCAAAATGTAAATCCATGTCATTCTCTAGCAAGTTGGGCGCCAACTCTTCTGTCAGTTCTATGGCCTTCACGGCATCCCCTTCCACCACAAAATTTAAGATCGCTGAAACAAAATCCCAACACAGCATTAGAATATGAGATGCAAATAGCCCATGCATGTAGACAAATGGGGATGGAAATGGTCATTTTGTAAAACTAACATACTCCATATTGTCAGGAATTCATGATATGTAAGCTCAGATACATTTAAGATCTAGTTCAACCACGATTATTTCAAAGGCACTACAGAAGAACAAAGGGAGCAAACGAAAGCTAGCATTAAAAAGAAACTATAATGAAAGTATCCTGAAAAAAAAATGTAAAACATAAAGGAATTACCCTCAGGCCTCAGGTTTACTTAGGTATGACTAAGCAGCCTAATGTGACATGGTAAATCAAATCAATAGGTTAAAGTGCATGATAGAACTTGTATTTCTAATGGTGTCAAGTGTCAACAGGAATCACATCCAGCCACTAGTAACAAAGTACAAATGACAGTGAACAACAATCATGTCTGAATTGGCTACATGTTGATATCCCATCCGCCAAATGAAGTGCAGTTCCATGCTTGAATTGACCAGTTGATTCAGTAGGAGTATTTCAGTTAACAGAATTAGTAATTAGTACTACTGATACACATCGTTTTCTTATAAGAGGAAAATGGACTTCCTTCATCATCTTTAATTAACATTGACATTGTAATGGACAGGTTTGAACGAATATAAGAATACAAAAATGGAAAAGTTAATGTACACCAGAACTGCAAGAAATTTGCAGAAATATAGATAGGTTCCTTGTATGCAATTTAACAAGTACTCCCTCCGTAAAGAAATATAAGAGCATTTAGATCACTACTTTAGTGATAGTAGTGATCTAGACGCTCTTATATTTCTTTACGGAGGGAGTAATACACAATTACACATCCCTAAACAATACCAATAAAAGATTAAGTATTGACCTGCAGATATATACCTTTACGTTTATCCACATCTACAGTATAATCAACAGGTAACTTTAGCCCAGTGCTGGATAGGAAGGTCTCTGCGGTCTCCTTAAAACAATTGTGCATAAGATAAGATAGCACTATGTTGCGAACATCGTTATCGCTGACAGACTGCGGTTAAAACAAATTTCAATGTCAATAGCAGGCTATTACCAAAAGTAAGATGAAAGTATAATAATATCAAAATTTAGGGAGAATAACTCTAGTCATCTGCCTCAACAACGGTAATAGGTTATTTCCTTAAGTGAATTTGGCAACGTCAAGACAACTTTATACTCATTTCAGCAAGCATAGCTGCATTTATTATCCATGGGCACAGTGAGATAACAGTGCTCTCTTACCTAGTAGTGTCCAAATTCCTTTTTTTTGTATATTAATAGCATAAAAGCATTTGTGAAATTACAACTGACAACTGAATATGTTCTGATTGAAAACAAATATTTTTATCGCTGACGTGCTTTAATAGTTTGAAATTACAAATGAAAACTGAATATGTTCAACAAAGGGTAAGGACTCAGGGGAGATTCTTTCACAGAACGATTCCCTATTGAGATGCAGGCATCTAGTTGAGTTGTAGTTTCAGGGAGGGTGCCCGCTTGGAAATTAAAGCATTGTCAGAGTTCGAAAATGCATGAATACAAAATGAATATGCATGGGTATCTAAGCAGCAAACGCATCTATATGGATCGGGCATCTAGTGGCAAAAAGAAGGGAAGTGGTAATGAGGTGATGTGATCCGCCAGCAAATGCTACATTGCGGTAGACTGGTGGCCGGCAACCAATAGCAAGCACAGGACAGCAATGGTTGGGTTGCACTTGCACGTATAGATGTTTAATTTCAGGCCACTGATAAGATTCAGGTAATAAATATAGCATTGGGGTTTCGACAGAATTAATGGCACGTAAATTCATGGATTCTAGTAAAACATCAGGTATACTACTACTTCCGTGTATAGTTTTAAAGTCACTACTACTACTTCCGTGTTTACCATAAGGGCAATACTACTTAGTAGAGCACTCTAAAGTCTCCATTGACAGAATACCAGATTAAGAAGCAAGTACAAGTGGTTCAATACTCTGCAACCTGTACTCGTGTTGTTGAACGCTAAACTGGCTCGCTGCGGAATCACCCCGATAGAGCGACCCGCCAAACACTCAGAAAGCTCCCTATGCCGCTTACCGCCAAGAAGAGCGTCTCTTTGATTCCACTGGACCGCAGGGTGCCTTATCGACAAAGTTCCAATCTCTTCTTCACTAGAAACCCACGCAATTGACTTAGTCCCAATCTTCTGCACTACAAGCCACCTTATTATCGACAAAGAATCGATCCCTCTTCTTTCCTACCACAACAACCCCATCCCCAAAGTTTGGACCTTCTCTCACTAAAAAAACCCTAGCACGAGCAGATCATCCAGTCCAGGCAGTCCAGTACACGGAAATCTACGCAAACGAATCCATTAGCCGAACACGGAGCAATGAGTACTCGGAAGGAATTCCGCGCGGACGGGGGGAAATCACAAGAGCCCCCCACCTACCTCGCCGCCCTATCTCCGATACCAAACGGATTCGCGAACGAACAATAGCCAACACTAGAACCAAGGAAGTTATACGAGTGGTGGGGGGAGGGGGAAAGAATGAGGAGCGTGGAGAGTGGGCGTACGGCGTCCTCGTAGAGGCGGGGATCCAGGTCCATCATGGCGGAGGAGAGGTCCAGGAGGTCGGCGCCGGACGCTAGGAGGGGAGGCGGGCGCTGCCTGCCGCTGGGGGAGCCGAGATTCCCCGAAAACCCTTTTTTTCTATTCTAATTTTTCTTTGTTTCCTCCTTTTCTTTGCCTGGCTGCTTTCTAGGGCCCGTGGTGACGGCGCATGAAAGGATTTCTGTTCTTGTCCTAATAGGACTAGAGAAATGTTGAGACTTCGTTGGTTTTATAAGGTTTTTCCTAAAGGGGAAGTTTTTAGGGCCCGTGGTGAGTGTGCATGAGAGAACTTCTGTTCTTGCCCTAGTAGGACTAGAGGAGTGTTGAGAGTTCGTCAGTTTTATAAAGTTTTTCTCAAAGGAGAAGTGAAGAGAGGTTACAGAATTATTACGAGAATTTTCTACTATACCATAATTCTAGATTCAAAAGACCGTTCATTCATTTATTCATAATAAAAAATGATTTTTCCGATGATACAATGCTTAAAATAGAATCGGGGGACTCGAAATCAGACTTTAAATAATAACTCTTCACTAACATCCATATTAGGCTAACCGATGTGACGCTTCATTTCCAAAACACCATACCCATCTAATCTAAAATTCTTGCCTTACCAAAGTAAGGTCTTCACATCTTCTACCACAGGTCCAGTGGCCGACAGATTCCTCCTCGAGTCATCGAGCATACCCATTATTCCTTGCAATCTATCTCAATAAGCAACTTCTGAATGTCCCTCTCGATGGCTACTTGAGCCGCACATTCCACAATTCATCCATCCCTTAAAAGGAATGGAGCAAGGAAGAAAATTTTATCTTTGATCCCAAGTTCAAATGAAAAAATGACTTTACGGCCCACTTTGACCTTTTTTTTGAACTCCTATGCACAAAGAACCATACCAAGGTCTTCAGGGTTTGACTAATGGTATGCCTCAGCCTAGAACTATGTATAGCAAGTTAGATTCGGATGCCACATTGGCGCACATATACGACTTGCAGATGACAGATAAAACATGCAGAGGATGCACATTCCTCAACTATGGAAGTGAAGAAAAGGGAGAAAAGGCGAAACAGGACAGATGGGCACATATAGTTGCTCATGTCCACTGGCCATCGCGTGCTCGCTACGCATCGACGGTTGGGACAATTGGTCTTCCCACCCCTGAGCGCAATGGCGACATATCCAACCATCATGAGCGCGTCTGGGTGTTTCCTGGCACAGATGAGCTAACGGTGCACGGACGACATGACGGTAGCTAAGATAATAAATCGATAATCTTGTTTTATGGTTTTATATGTGAGAGATGCCTAAGATAACATGCACTCAAAATCTATTGACAAACATGTTTTTATGATTGGAACCCTTAGCACGCCCCCCAACTTCTAAGAATTTGTTAAGCTAAAACCCATCCATAACATTAAGATTCATGGGTCATCTTTACCCCATATGCATGAACTCCTATACCCAGATTAGGTAATATCTGTCACTCTGACTGCCTTGTGCATAGTTATATCAACATACTACTAAACCCTAAAGTGTGATCCACATATGTGCACGCTCGTATAATGGGCACCGGAGGACAGTAACATATCATAACATACAATCATGTCAATCATAACAAATCATCCATCACCATAGGACAAAAAATATCTACTCAAACATAATAGAAGTGCAACAAATCATCATTAAATAATTTATCACATCAAAACACCATGTGTTAAGTAGGCGATTACAAAGGTTTATGGGTGTCTGGAGTAAATTGCATAAAACCACCACTTTGAGGGCTAGGTTTGCAAAAAACACTAGGATACATTTTCGCTACATAAAACACCACATCTCGCGTAACGGTCTTGCAAAAACCACTGATCGGCGGATCTGGCTCGTTTAAGTGCGTTTATGACAGATGGGTCATACTTTTTGCTGATGTGGCATAACTTTTTACCCAAAAAAATGCTAAATGGGTAAAAAAGCGAAAACCTGAAAGGATCGAGAAGAGGTGTCTAGAGGGGGGTGATTAGACACTAAGTGCTAAAAGTTGCAGTTTTTAAATTCTTTTGTTGAAGTGGAGTTTAGGCACAAGTTTAACAAACACAATACATATCAAGCAAGCATGCAAAGAGTATATGAGCAGCGGAAAGTAAAGCATGCAACTTGCAAGAATGAGGGAAGGGTTTGGAAGATTCAAACGCAATTGGAGACACGGATGGTTTTGTCGTGGTTCCGATAGGTAGTGCTATCGTACATCCACGTTGATGGAGACTTCAACCCACGAAGGGTAACGGTTGCGCGGTCCACGGAGGGCTCCACCCACGAAAGGTTAACGAAGAAGCAACCTTGTCTATCCCACCATGGCCATCGCCCACGAAGGACTTGCCTCACTAGCGGTAGATCTTCACGAAGTAGGCGATCTCCTTGCCCTTACAAACTCCTTGGTTCAACTCCACAATCTTGTCGGAGGCTCCCAAGTGACACCTAGCCAATCTAGGAGACACCACTCTCCAAGAAGTAACAAATGGTGTGTTGATGATGAACTCCTTGCTCTTGTGCTTCAAATGATAGTCTCCCCAACACTCAACTCTCTCTCACAGGATTTGGATTTGGTGGAAAGAAGATTTGAGTGGAAAGCAACTTGGGGAGCTAGAGATCAAGATTCATATGGTAGGAATGGAATATCTTGGTCTCAACACAAGTGTAGGTGGTTCTCTCTCAGAAAAAGTAAGTTGGAAGTGTAGGTTCGTTCTGATGGCTCTCTCCATGAATGAAGAGGAGGTGGAGGGGTATTTATAGCCTCCACACAAAATCTAACCGTTACACATAACTTCCCAAACTCGGTGGGACCGAATGGTTAAACTTGGTCGGACCGTTTCAGCAAAGCTAGTGACCGTTAGGTTTCTCGGTGGGACCGACATGCAACTCGGTAGGACCGATATGATTAGGGTTAGGGCATAACGTAATCTGGGTGAGACCGATTACACAAACTCGGTGAGACCGATTTTGGTAATAAGCTAACCAGAGAGTTGGTCAGGTAAACTCGATAGGACCGATCGCTCATTTCGGTGAGACCGAAACGTTACGAAGGGAAAACAGAGAGTTTACATTTCAATCTCGGTGGGACCGATCGCAAGTTTTGGTGAGACCGAAAGTATTGCAATAGGCAACAGAGAGTTTGCAATCTCATCTCGGTGAGACCGAGATTCCTAGCGGTGAGACCGATTTGCCTAGGGTTTGTGGCAGTGGCTATGACATTTGAAACTCGGTGGCGCCGGATAGGAAGAATAGGTGGGGCCGAGTTTGACTTTTGGTTTAGGTCATATGTGGATGTGAGAAAGTAGTTGAGGGCTTTGGAGCATATCACTAAGCATTTGAGCAAGAGCCTCATTAAGCAACACCTCATCCCTCCTTGATAGTATTGGCTTTTCCTATAGACTCAATGTGATCTTGGATCACTAAAATAGAAAATGTAGAGTCTTGAGCTTTGAGCTTGAGCCAATCCTTTGTCCTTAGCATCTTGAGGGGGTTTCACATCCTCTAGTCCATGCCACTTCACTGTTGAACTTATCTGAAACATACTAGATAAAAATGTTAGTCCAACAAGAGATATGTTGACATTAATTACCAAAACCACCTAGGGAGCACTTGTGCTTTCAATCTCCCCCTTTTTGGTAATTGATGACAACATACATCAAAGCTTTAGAACAAGATATTAAGAGTAGTAAGTAAAGCTTTGGAAAGACATGAAACTTGCATAGGCTCTCCTACATGTATGCAATCATGTGAATATGGAATATAGGAGCATGTGAATGCATAAACATGACAGAGTAAGCAATATGTTACATGTATCTTGGCTATATGCATCAGAGCAAATGATGAAAATATGATAAATGTACCTTCATGCTCATGAGTCCTTCTTGCAAACAGTATGTACATCAGCAAGAAATTCTCATTCACATGACTGTGATGCATATACTTACCTTGTGGTCTTGAGTTGGCTTAGGATGAGATGAACCTACGTAAACAAGGTTAGATAACACAGATACACCTACTGGCCAGAGCAAACAAGAGAGACCACAAGAGTACCAAGACTGGGATGACATGTAGAGTGAGTACTAAGTACCACATTGGATAAAGACATGTCCCCAAAGGTAAAGATATACAATAAATTCAAGGATTTCCTTCTCTTAGATGTCTTGCTCCCCCTGAATCTAACATGGGATATTTGGAGAAGATAGGGAATAGAAAATCAGAGCAAAAACAAAGCTCAAAGGAAATAAACAGAGCTAATGCAATCGAGCAAATATGAACATGTGTTTCCCCTCTTGAAGACATGTGACTTCTCTCCTCTTGAACACCAAGCATCTGGGGTCTCTTTCTTCCCTAGAGTATTCTCCCCCTATAGATATGATTAAGCTTTGATGTGATGATCTCTCTCCCCCCTTTGACATCAATTTCCAAGAAGGGTTATTCTAGATTTTTTGTCATGATAGGTTTGGTCCTTGAGTCACAGAACAAAGCAGCAATTTGAGTAGGATGCTGGTCGAGGACAAGATTCATTGAGTGAAGCTGGATCAAAAAGAATTCAGAAACAAGTGGCAAGATGTTTTTCCTGCAGTGAAATTGGTAGCACCGAGTTTGGTGCTTCGGTGGCACTGAAAGGGTTCGGTTGGACCGAAGTAAACATCCCGGTGTGACCGAGTTCATCACAGAGAAAACACTTGTCACCTCAGCTCACTAGACAAGTAAGATCTCGCAAGGATTTGCAAGGAATTTAACTGAAAGATTTGCAATGAATTGGATGCGAATGCAGAACAGAAAATAAAAGAGAAGAAACTAAAAAGAATCTAGATGAAGTTTTTTTTGAAGAGGGAAACAAATATGCATGAGACAAATGCAAGAGCACAGAAAAGAACACAAGAGAACTTCATCTAGAATTGGGCGGTGACAAAGTCACCTATGTTAGAGTATATTGACTTAGGAGTCAAGTGAGATCACTTGATCTTTGGTCATACTCATCGTTTAAGCTCAAAATGGGGTTACCATTTTTCGTTAAAGCATCTTGATGTATTCACATCTTGTTGAGTTGCTTTATCCCATGACTTGGAGTAAAGCTTCTCTAAGATGGAATAACATACCTTGGGTGGTGGTGTTGATCATGATCATGTAGTTGAACTTGTGTGGGTTGCTCAAGGTTGATGTAGCTCATCAAGAGTTGGGAGCATCACTTGAAGTTTGAGTTCATCTACCTACATGGGTTAGTTTTTGCAAGGAAGAACACTTGTGTATCCAAAATGACAATCATGATAGAATTTGTCAAAGGATATGTTTGAATGGTTGCATGCTTCCTTGTCTTCATCCACCATTGTGTAGCGACTTGGTGATATAGAAATTGCTCAAGATGTGAGTGAGTTGCAATCTCATAGATTTCGATTCATCCAAGTACCTACACGGGTTAGATAGCATGCAAGGTGCAAATATATCCAAGACATAAGATAGTCAACATAAGAGAAATATCAAGGATTAGTCATAGGCTCATGCCTTGCATGTATTAAATGGAGTTCCTACTCCAAGTTTGAAGCATCAATGTTGTTCAATTCACCTCTTAACCTGAAAAACACTTTCTCATCAAGTGGTTTGGTAAATATATCCGCCAATTGCTTATCGGTGCGAACATGCTTAAGATTAATGTTCCCTTTGGCAACATGATCTCGAATGAAATGATGACGAACTTCAATATGCTTAGTTCGGGAATGTTGCACGAGATTGTGAGCAATCTTACACTACAAAAAAAAGACACATCCGTGACATTTTGGGCCGAACGAAAAAAAATTCTGTCATACATATGACACTTCTATGATGATAATTGTGACAAAACCCGGTATCATCATAGATGTGGTGGGCTCCTACTTCTATGACAAAAAATCATGACAGAAAATGGGCTTTTCGTCCTAGGCGGGCCGGAGACGCAGCTGCATGACATTCTTTGGGCCATCCATAACGGAAAAAACCGTGGTAGAAGCGAGGGCAAGGAAAATTTCGAGGAGTTCCCGGTTACGGTGGGAGGTCGGGGGCCGAGCGATGCGCGTTTCTCTCGTACATGTATGCGCGTGTGTGCGAGGCGTTGGCTCTAACTGAACCCGAGCAAGGCGTTGGGCTCTAACTGAACCCGAGCGATTGCACTGCAGGCTACGCGTTACTGAACCCGAGCGATCAATCGATGGCTGTTAACTGAACCCGATCGAGCGATTCCTTCGCTACTGCTGCTAACTGAAGCCGATCAATGCTGCCTCTGGATGACGGGGGGGGGGGTTGGATGAACAGTTCTCGGTGGGGGTGGATGAACAGGACCCCGTGGTGTTGCCTCTGGATGAACAGGATCCCGATCGATCGAGCCGGTTGGGGCTGGATGAACAGGACCCCGTGGAGGGCTGGATGAACAGGACCACCCCGTGGAGGGCTCGATGAACAGTAGACGATGGAGGGTAGGATGAACAATAGCCCGTGGAGGGGTGGTTGAACAGGAGCCCGTGGAGAGGGCTGGTTGAACAGTAGCCAGTGGAGTAGCGCGCGGTGGAGGCTGGATGAACAGGAGCCCGTGGATGAACAGTCGCAGGTGGAGGCTGGAGGAGGTCGACGGTGGATGAACAGTAGCTCGTGGAGGCTGGAGGGGGTCGACGGTAGAGATGAACAATATCCCGTGGAGTCCCGTTTGCGGTACGCCACACCCCTCCCGATGAACAGGACCCCCGTTTCGACCGTAGCGCTCCAACACAAGTCCGTTTCGTCCGTTTTGCGGTACGCCACACCCCTCCTGATGAACAGGACCCCCGTTTCGACCATAGGAGGTCCGTTTCCTCCGTTTTGCGGTACGCCAGACCCCTCCCGATCAACAGGACCCCGTTCCGAACGTAGGAGGTCCGTTTCCTCCGTTGTGCGGTACACCAGGCCTCGTTTCCATCGTCTGTTCCGTCCAAGCCCTCCCGATTAACACGACCACGCATTCCGTTCCGACCCAGCCGGTTGGCTCCCACGCATTCCGTTGCCTCCCCATGAACACGACGCATTCCGTTGCCTCCCCATGAACACGACCCATTCCGTTGCCTCCCCATGAACACGACGCATTCCGTTGCCTCCCCATGAACACGACAACGACGTTGTTTCTCCGTTCCGACCCAGCCATGTACACGAGCCCTGGTCGTATGTATGCGCGAGTAGGCATTCGAGACCCCGTCCGTATGTACACATACGTGGCCGTATTTTCTTTTTTGCACCCTGGCCGCTGTACGTACGTGTACATGCTACGTGCGCGCCTCTACTACGACACGTGCACGCCTCTACTACGACACGTGCGCGCCTCTACATTGACCAGTATGTACGTACACGTTCACGATCAGAATGACAACGCTACGTACGCTTCGACCAGGTGGGTCCCGACTGTCAGTCACTTCCTTGCCTGCGAAGATGTAGCTGGTGGGTCCTAGCAGTCAGGGGGCGAATCATTTTTTTTGCCCGGACGCACTTCCTTGCGTGCGAAGATGTAGCTGGTGGGTCCCAACAGTCAGGGGGAAACGTTTTTTTCGCGAAATACAGTGGCCCGTCCGGTGGGTCCCAGCTGTCATGTGGAGGAATCATTCTTTTCTGCGTAATAAGGAGGTACTTCCTTGCTGCGGCCGTGGACCCAGCTGTCAGCCTCTCCACGTACAGTCCACGTCCGATGGAAGTCGTTCCTTGACCACGTTGACCACGCCGCGCCGAGAGCACCAGCGCGGTGGACGACGGCGAGGCCTAGGAAGGGGACGACACGGAGGCAGGGAAGACTCGACAGTTGTTTCCCACACGGAGGGGAGTACGACTGTACGAGGGTTTACTGGTTCGTCTGCCGTCGCCAGAGAATAACAGCAGGTGTGGGTGAGTAGAGAGATGGCTAGGCCAGCGATGGGAGTACGGTCGGGCGGTGAGGCCTGCGCGGCAGCACAGCCGGCCGCGAGGAGGAGGGAGCAGGCAGTCCTACCGGTGCTTGTTTGAGCGGCTGGAGCAGGAAGAGCAGATATTGAAGAAGCACGACGGCCGTTGGATGGACATCCAACAGTCAGTGCTTGTGCGTCAACCTTTTTTTAGGAAAGCCTCAAATCTGTGGAAAACATCATACAACCCATCTGCCTATTATTTCTAATAATTTAGAGCCCATTTGCTAATTCTTAAGGTTTTTTGGAGCCCATATTCTTTTTGTTAGCATTACAACCCATATTGTGGCAACGGTTAAAAAATTATACGAAATTTTGCATATTTCGGTGCGGTCCGAACTATTTTTAATCCCGAAATTTCGACTCACATTCAAACTGATTTTAAAAATAAATGTATATCAATATAAAATCCAACAATTCTCCATGCATAAAAATTTAATGTAATTTAAAATCTTGAAATGAAATAAAAATATATTTGAAACTAATTGCCGGTTTGATGTGTTTTAAAAATGTACAACCCATTTCTCATTACTGATGGGCCATTTTCTCGGCCAGCCGAATGAAAGCTCTCCTCGTCTTGAAAGATTTGCAGCCCAATAGGCCTGACAAAGCGACTTACTTGGGAAATCACAAAAAAACTGGGCTGTGGCCGTGGACCCAGCTGTTAGCCTCTCCACGTACAGTACTCTTTCGATGGAAGTCGTTCCTTGACCACGTTGACCACGCCGCGTGGAGAGTAGCACGGCGGTGGACGACGGCAAGGCCTAGGAAGGGGACAACGCGGCAATGGAAGCCCGCATGGAGAGCACTACGAGGGTTCACTGGTTCGGCTATGGTGTGAGGCTGCCGTCGCCGCAGGGCCTGGCTAGCGGTGGGAATAGTAGGGGGTGGTGAGGCCTCTGCGGCAGCACAGCCGGCCATGGGAGGCAGGAGCATGCGGCACGACCGGCGCTGCTTTGGGCGGCTGGAGCAAGAAGACCAGAGGTTGAAGAAGCGCTACGACCGTTGGATGGACATCGTACGGTCACTGGAGCTAGAATCGTTCATATTGACTAAGTTGACAAAGCCCTTCGTCCCCGTCAACTTAGTAGGCCCACAAGTCAGCCTTCCAGCAAGGTGGGTCCCAGCTAGCCGGGGGAGTATTCATTTTTTTGTGCGTAATAAGGAGGCACTTCCGGTGGGTCTGAGCTGACAGCGGGGGGAACTTTTTTTTCGTGAAATACGGTGGCCCGTCCGGTGGGTCCCAGCAGTCAAGGGGAAACGATTTTTTTTCACAAAATACAGGTGGCCCGTCCAGTGGGTCCATGCTGTCAGGTGGAGGAATCATTATTTTCCGCGTAATAAGGAGGCACTTCCTTGTTGCCGCCGTGGACACAACTGTCAGCCTCTCCACGTACAGTCCACGTCCGATGGAAGTCGTTCCTTGACCACGTTGACCATGCCGCGCCGAGAGCACCAGGGCGGTGGACGACGGCGAGGCCTAGGAAGGGGACGACGCGGAGCCAGTGAAGACGCGACAATGGATGCCCACGCGGAGAGGAGTATGAGGGTTCACTCGTTTGGCAGCGGTGTGAGGCTGCCGCCGCCGCAGGGCCTGGCCAGCGGTGGGAATAGTAGGGGACGGTGAGGCCTCCACGGCAGCACAGTCGGCCACGGGAGGCAGGAGCGGGCGGCACGACCAGCGCTGCTTTGGGCGGCTGGAGCAAGAAGACCAGAGGTTGAAGAAGCACTACGGCCATTGGATGGACATTGTACGGTCACTGCAGCTAGAATCGTTTATATTGACTAAGTTGTCAAAGCCCTTGGTACGTCAACTTAGTAGGCCCACAGGTCAGCTTCCAAAATGGTGCGCCCAGATGTTAGGGGGGAGGAATCATTTTTTGGGTGGGTGAAGCTAGAATATCCGAGATTGAAGAAGAAGCACGGCATCCGTTGGATGGACATCCAACAGCCACTGCTGCTAGAACCATGTGTTGACTATAAGTTGACAAAGCCTTGCATACGCGTCAACTCTGTTTTTTTAGGGGACGCGTCAACTTAGTAAGGCCAGAAGTGTGTGGCAGAGAACTTATAGCCCATTTGAGATTTGTAAGAATGTGTAGCCCATTTTTGAATTCTAATGGAATTTATTATAGCCCATTTATAGTTTGTTAAAAGTACAGCCCATTTCAACCAACCGTTTAAATAGAATTCAATAAAATTTCCCACATTTTGATGGGATCCGAAATATTTTTATCCCAAAATTTCTAGTCAGATTAAATACAATTTCAATATAAATTTATATTACGTAAAAACCCAACGAAACATTGTGCTCGCAACAATTAATGAAATTAAAATTTTCAATATCCAAAAATAATATTTTATAAAGTAATCACGTGTTTGGTGCATTTTTTATAGTTACTGCCCAGTTTTTATAATTACATCCCATTTATTATTTCTTAAAGCCTATTTTCTTGTTAAGCCTAATGCATCCCTCCTAGGAAAGATTTGCAGCCCAGCGGGACGGAGAATAACAACTTGACCTTGCCTGGGTATTCCTAAAAAAAGTATAGCTGGGCTAGCCATTTTCAGCTTGAAAAAAATTTAATATCTGGGCTGGATATCTAGCCTGGGCTAGACGGGCCACAGCCCGCCCTGTTAATACCTGCAACGATGTTTTCGTTGTTGTTCAGAGGAGAAAAATTAATATCTGGGCTAAACATCGAAAAACTCTGCAGTGCTCACACCTCAAAAACACAAATACTGCTCGAGCTGCTTGGTCCCAGCTGTCGGCCGCTTCTTGTGCAATTCTCTCATTTATTGACTAGTACTACATAGGTTGACAATGGTGTGGGACCGTGATGTCAGGAAACCATGGGGAAGCAAAATAAATAACTCCAGCGAGCGCTTCCACCTCTGCCTCGTTGTCTCCCGTGGAAACCCCTTTCCTCCCTTTTTTTTGCTCGGACAAGGACCAATGCATGCAGCACATCCATGTGGTTATTAGGCAAGAAATAAAAGTGCTTTGCATGCTATGAATTACGATGGCCTGCATGGGTAGCTAATAAGGCATCCTCTTAACTGCTGTGATTAAATGTTGTGTTTAGAAGAGAGAAATATTCTTCTTTTCCACCAATCTGCTTGCACCTAGGTCGTGATGCACCTTCTAATACGACTTATTCACCTAGACGGAGGGAGTATAGTTTTATACATATATATATATATAATAAGGAGACACTTGCGTACGTGAGGCTATGGACCTGGTGGGTCCCCATTGTCATCCTCTCCAAGTAAAGTCATCTCGCCCGCGCGCGCTTTCCGCCCGAAATAGTCAGTGCCGCCCGCCCCGCTTCCCGGTGCAGGCGATTGCTCCGCCTTCAAACGACACAAGTGCCGTCTGTCCGTCCATCTGCCGCCCACATTAATGATACGCGGTTGCCGAGGCGGCTACTCCGGCGCCACACGTCCGTCCCTTCGCCCGCCCACCATTGCTATATAAACTGCTGCACCGGCCGTAGCCGCAGTCATCCGCATCCGTTCCCTTTCTCCTGTCCACACCACTACTGCCCACCATGGCTTCCTCGCGCTCCAGCGCTCTTCGGGACGAGCGGACGATGGACCACAAGGAGATGGCAGCCATTGCTGCCGACCGGCTGGTCGGCAGGCAGCCGGAGGACGACGACGTCCCAATGGAGAACATGGTAGTCGACGATCTGGCGCCAACCCCCTCCTCTGCGCCATCCTCGCCGGTGCATTGCACCATGACCATCGGCGAGGCCTGTGCCCAATATATGGACAGTGTGAGGCAGATGCGTCAGGAGCAGTTCCGAGAGGCGCAGGCCGACGCCGCCTACAACCACCATCTCCTCCAGGAGCACCTGCAGGCGGAGGAGCAGATCGCCGTGGAGCGGGCGGAGCAGGAGGCGCCGCTCGACTCGTACCGCTCCGCCTGCTAGGGCCGCCTCGAGCGCTGGCGGGACCGCATGCGGGTGGCGGAGGCTGCGGCCGCCTACAAAGAGGCTAGCAAAGAGGGCGATGAAGCGGGCGAGGCGCTATTTGGCGAGACTGAGGACGAGGCAGAGGACAATGCCGGCTCCGACGAGTCCCAGCTCCGCTGGCGTTGACGAGGCCCTGCTCCGCCGAGGCCCCGCGACGCCAACAACGAGGCAGAGGACACAGCCGGCTCCGCCGAGGCCCCGCCCCGCCAACAACGAGGCAGAGGACATCGCCGGCTCAGCCAAGACCCCACCCTGCCGGCAACACGGGGGAGGATTTCCACCGGTCCGCTGAGGCGCCGCTCACCGGCAATGAGACAGAGGACATCGCCGGCTCCGCCGAGGCCCCGCCCCTCTGCCAATGAGGCCGCGCCACACAGAAAACGAGGAAGAGTAGAACACGGTAGGTCGCCGCCGCTCGGGTCCAAGTAAGGCCACCGCTGCTACCCTCCTGTTGAAGCCATGCTAGGCGGGTTGACCATTGACGACCGGTTAGCTTCTTGGCGGCGACGTGGAGTCGGGGAGTTCTGCTGGAGAATAACGCTGCTTCTACTTAATTGCTGGTGCAGTTGGCTGACTGACACGTGGGCCCAATAGGCCACATGTCAGTTACGCAACTGCACCTGCAGTTAAGTCACTGAAGTTTCTGTTCGGCTCAGCGGGACACAGGTGGGTAGCTTCGGTTAATTAATTATACCTCCAGCGCACCCCTTTTTAGTTGAAGAATGTATGAAATGTAATGAAATCTGGCATGTTTATATGAAATCCGACCGTGTATGAATGAATTTATTTCGATTATTTCGAATTCCTGTATCACTGGCATTGGATGAACATGCAAAACAATACGTACTAGCATTATTCCCAGGGTGATCACCTCGTTTGCAGCAGTTTCACATGTACTCCCTCCGGTCCTTTCTAGTCTGCATACAAGTTTTGTCTTCAGTCAAAGTATCTCTACTTTGACCAATCTTATACAAAAAAGTATGCACTTTCACAATGTGCGAAGTAAAAAGGAACAGGAGTACAAAGAGTTTGAGCAGCTTTTTAGTGTTTCTGTATATTGCAATCAAACACACAGGCCTGGCAATTCATAGAGAACATTCAAAACAATCGATGATTATGCATCTCAGCGACTCACATGTCAAAGGCAATATTTACTTCACAACTAAAGAATAAAGAAAAAATTGATCGACACTGCTGACAGCAAGGGCGTCCCATTCGAAAATATCAAACGCATATCTTGCTAAAATCAATGAGTAAAATTTGACAAGGTTGTCCCATTCCAAAATATCAAATGCCTATGATTGTGGAATGGGCAGGGTTTGCCATCAGTTCGGACATTGACATGGCACCTCGTGCTAAATAAACCAGCTTTTCTTTTTGTGCAGTTCCACCAAATCAACCAAATTCGCGCGTAGCTTGTATGATTTCGCCCTTATATGTTGCAACGCCTTGAACTTATCGGCACCTCCTTTCTTGTGGTGGAAATGAATGATTCGATGTATTCATGAACATTTTGTGCAGTTCCCATTGAAATCAAGCTGAGCACCCCTGTTTGCACAAATACAAAAAAGTGATTAGTATAGAGCAAACTGTACTATGAATTCACAGTTTCAACAGGCACATACATGGTCCATGTAGAGCACACTTTTAGAAAAATGGAACTCACCAGAAAGAATCCTAGAACAACATTGTACTCGTGCATCACAACAAAAAAATGGAGATTTTGTCAGTCCTTCTGAGCTGAAGTTAGTTTGGTCTTGTGGGGAGTACTGTAACCATCCTTCAACTGCTCCTTCTGATGATAAGATAGACAGGGCGTCTTCATCCTGGCATAATCGGAACTAGTCACTTCACGTACTCCATATTCTTCTTCAGAGGAAGATGATCCTGTTGTGCAAAGACAAGAGGACTACTAAATGCTAGCATCACTGTTTGCTCGAAAAAAAGGAATGGAAATATTTAAAACAACACAGATGAAGCACTTCTCAAGGACAATACCACTTTTTCATGACAGTATCTAAACAGTAGCACAACACCAATAGAGATGAAAAAGCTCAATCATATGGATGAAATCAGTGGGCGAGTACCAACCTTTGTCAAGATGCTTATTGTGTAGAGCATACAGATGAAGCAATTCTCCGGAACCATCTGTTGCAATCTACGGTGGTGGCCATGCTTACTATATACTCCTCGATTAGTTTAATGTTTCCAACATCTTCTTGTGCAGTTCCACTAAAATATATGGTATCTTCAAAGAAGATCCCTGTTTGCACAAGTAGAGATAATTTCATATTACATTAAGAGTGGCATCAAATCAGTGGCAAAACAATTGCTCGTTCCAGCCATATCAATAAATTAAGATGCAAAACTATATCATTACTTGTGTCATCACAGTTCCAGTGCTTCATTACAGCACCGGAAGTTGATTTTTGTTTTTCTTCCCCTTGTTCTTCCCCTTCATCACTTGGTTCAATAACAAACAAGCTTCGCCTTCAATGTAAGATTTGGCATGTCAATTAGGGA
Organism: Triticum urartu; assembly: GCF_003073215.2. Taxonomy (NCBI): domain Eukaryota; kingdom Viridiplantae; phylum Streptophyta; class Magnoliopsida; order Poales; family Poaceae; genus Triticum; species Triticum urartu. The sequence goes on along the minus strand of NC_053024.1, from coordinate 553,333,531 downwards.
GCACAAGTATAGTACTAAACTTAATTTTCTGATGAAAGTGGCAAAATATAGGCCAGCAGTTGTGAAATATCCTTATCTTACCTCAATGGGATATTACGGTGCACATACAGATTGGAAGTCTTGTCTCCATTTGTGCAGTTCACTAAAATCAAGCAACATTATCGTACAAGTAGCACAACATATGAATGCACACTGCAGAATCATGTGAAAGAAGGCTAGTACTGACCTCTCATGATGCGGAATTCAAACAACTCACAAGAAGAAGATCTGAACCAAATTCGCCTTAACGGATAGGAAGTAAGATCTCCTCTTGTGCAGTTCCACTAAGATCAAGCAATCAAGCAACGTTGTCGGTGTGACATTTTGGTTGAACTGCACAAAACACTCTTAAAACAAAAGTGTTTTGTGCAGTGCAACAAAAGGTTACAATGGCAATGAGGTGAAGCAGATAACCCTGTTTACAGAGAGGTGCAAAGGAAATAATTAGTGGTCAATAACGGTGGATGACACAGAAGCCAACAAAAAAAGCATCTACCTTATCTAAGTGGGAAAGAAAGCAAGACAGTAGCATTTCTCAAATGGTGGCATTGATTAATATTAACATAGAGATTATATTAACAATAAAATTCGTTAAACATGTAATTTGCTTTTAACTGTGGCATTGCATCAATTTTCCAGCGGCATTATTAGAGGGTTTTTGTTTACAGGGACATTTTGGTGTAGGGACTAAAAAAACTCCGTGTCAGTCCCATCTAAACCAAAGAGGAGGGACTTTTAGGGACTAAAAGTGGGCATTTGGGACTAAAGAAAGAAGACCCCGAGGGAGTCTTTTTGGGACTTTTTCCAACAGTTGCCCCTGCCACGCATCGCACCTTGTCTCTATTAGTTCATTACTAGGGGTAACATGGTCTTTTAGCATGTCATTTAATAACATCTAGTCCATGTTTAGTCCCTGGAACCCAGCAGGTAGGGACTAGGGAGTTTTTAACCAAACAGGGCCTTAGATTAACAACAGCTAATGAGTTGCACGGGACAATGGATGCACCGACACCATGTGCATCTACCGATGTACTGTGGTCATGCACAGTCTGTTGCAACAAAGAACAAGCAACCAAGGAGCATATTTGTGTTGGTCCCAGTTTTGTTATCTTTAGACGCCTTTCCCTATGTGAGCGCAGCAAATCTAGTCTTGCTCAAACTCTACAGCCTTGTCCCTTCCTTTCCTTTTTGAACTAGTACTTTTGCCCCTTCCTTTCCTCTCTTTGAACCACGTCCTAGATTTATGCGATACAACTTTCCCCACTACTTTCCCCCATTCCTTTCCTCTTTGAACCATGTCCTAGATTAATGCTATACAACTTTCCCCCTTCATTTCCTCTTTGAACCACGTCCTAGATTCATGGTATACATGCAGCTAGAGCAATGCATGTGGAGTAAGTAAATTATACCTTAAGGTTCTTGGGGCATGGTTCGGTGGGCGACAGGACGGCGGCGAAGAAGAAGGGGTCGGAGGCCCTCCTGCGCCGCCGCTGGGTGGAAAGTGAACAGCTGCGCCGGTAGTCCCTCGCCGATGGCGACATCGTTAAGCCTCCTTCCCTTCTCGGCGGACGGATCTTGTCGGCTCTTTGAGCAGCAGTGAGGGGAGAGAGAGGCCAACGAAGTCTTGTTTAGATCTGGAGAGGGCGAGAGAGTGTGAAGAGAGCAACTACAAGCGCTGAGGCTCCAGCGGGAGAGGGCGAGAGAGTGAGCGAACAGGCTAACCAGCTACACAACCCTCCCGTTATGTTCAACGAGAGGGAAATAACCTTTTATACATTCCCGCATTCGTGTGACAAGCATGTCGTGTTTTTTTTGTGTGTGGGAGTCATTGTGATTTCAATCATAATCGTGTCATGTGGCTTTGGTGGTAAGACTATCCACAGTGGTGCAGAAATAATGCAGCCTTGGTCACCTTACCTCTCTCCACATAGTACGTTGGGTCCCACCAGTCAGAGGGTGAAACAAACAAATTAGTAAGAAAAATTAAAAGCGCCAGTGGTGTATCCTACCTCACACATCTCGCTACTGCTCGGGAACACTGTCCAATTGATCCCTCTGTTCGCTCACGTACTATTTTAAGTGAATCCTTATTATAACATGCACATAGATTTTGGGCACTTGTATTTGACTTAAGTCAGTGTGCCACCGTATCTCGTATACTTACTACTCCCTCCGTCTAGGTGTAATAAGTCACGTTAGAAGGTGCAACGGGACCAAGGTGCGTGCGTGCGTGCGTGTGTGTGTGTGTGTGTGTTTAACACCATGTGTGTGTGTGTGTTAGAGAGAGCGACAGATCGACCTACTCCTACAGAGAGATGTTGTGTAGTGTACGATTTTAGCCGCGAGAGTCGGTGCATCTTCTCGTTTCCGGGCGTGTCCGCTAGGGACATGCGGACAGCTGCCACGCCCGCTCCTGACCAGCCTGGCCCACCCAAAGCCCCTCCATCGCCCGCGCACGCTTCCCGCCTGAAACGGTCAGTGCCGCTCCAAAGAATCGGTGCCGCATTCATGCCCGGGCAGAGCGGACGCGACCTCTCACTGGCGCAAGAGTGATGGTTGCTTCGTCCATCCAACTTACTGCTGGGTCTATGTGATTTGACGGCTCACTGGTCTTTATTACTGAGGTGGTAGGACTGCTGGATGTCCCACGCTTTCGGCGAAAGGAGGTATACTACTACTACTAGATTACAATTTTCTCCATTCTTACAGCGGAGGCATGCAAGAGCAGTGAAAACACGCAGGCTCAGTGATTACATGGCCCACCTCACACTATCATCGTGCGACACCTAACTCTTTACATAGTACTCCCTCTGTTCCTAAATATTACTAGATGAGTCCCCGCGCGTTGGCGCGGAACAGCGGTATATCTCTCTGCGCAAAATTATCGATTTCATAGAACAAAAAAAACTCTATAACCGCATGACAAAATGTGGTAGCCAAACTAAATAAACTCCCATCGTCATTTAAATCATCCCACGTAAGGAAAAAAGATCAGCCAACTCCTACTGCATAATGGGATTATATTTTTCTTTTTGACATGTTAATGGGACTTAAAAGCTCACTTACATGCATGCTACCGGTGCATGCTTGCATGCAGACATGTTGATGTGATTTAAAACCCACTCACATGCATGTGGCACGGTATTTCTGCATGCTTGCATGTGGCTTAGTGCGGAGCCTCTCAACCTCAAGATCAGACGGCTATTATGGACTGATTTACTTCATCTAACGGCTACATCAATTTTGATGACGTGGCTCAAGGAGAGGATAGAGAATTCCTAGTAGTGGGGACTAGCTATTACTAGTAGATATAAGTCTTTGTAGAGATTCCACTACATACGGAACAAAATGAATGAATCTACACTTAAAATGCATCTATATACATCCGCATGTGGTTCATGGTGAAATATCTACAAAGACTTATATTTAGGAACGGAGGAGGTACTAGTATAGTACGTACTGTAATTTATCAGCGAGATAAATTTGTACAATGCTATGAAGCTTCCAGCTTCTGTTACATGTATCTTGCGACCAAGGTTGCCCGTTGCAACATTTCATCAAATACAAAGGAGACTAACATGCATGCTATTGCATCTCAATGATTGACAGATCATAGCAAATATGTACTCCCTCCGTTCCAAAATAAGTTTCTCAACTTTGTGCAAACTTTAGTACAAAGTTGTACTACTGCTAAAGTTGACACTTATTTTGGAACAGAGGTAGCTAAATAAAAAAAAACGATCCATGCAGTCCCTAGCCCTTGAACCGTGAAACCTGACCAGGCTTCAATTTGCTGGCAACATTCGAGCTTCCTAATAAATGAAGTTTGCAACCTTTTGACCATCGGATCATTTTGTGCAGTTTCACCAAAATCGAGATGAGCATCCCCGTGGCAAAGAAATTGAACAAGCGTGATTAGAATAAGATTACTGGGACTAGTTGATGAGACATAAACTCATCACAAATACAGTACGTAGAAGCCAGTAGAGGTATGTGCGGGGCAAATAAGTAGATAAATATCCACAGGGAGTGATGTGGGCAGCTGGAGCAGTGGTGCAAGCCGGCTGTAAAGGGAGTTGTACCTGAGGGACGTAGCTAAACCTTGAGGAGGGCGGCGGGAGGCGGCAACTACCCATGTCACGGCAGTGAGCAAGGGACGAAGGCAACCTCACCGGCTTTGTGAGAGAGAACGGCGGGGACCCCTGATCGGGATGTGCCGACAGTGGGTTTTCGCCGTCGGCGACGGCCACCGCATCTACACTAAGCATCCACCCCTTCCCCAAGTGGACGTCATCCGCCGGGATGTTAGAGATGTGGCCACAGTCGTTTTGTGCAAGAGAGTGTGAAGAGAGCAACCCCAGCAAGCAACCGTGTAGGCTGGCCCGTCCTGACTATGTATATAGTGGAGCGGTTTCCTTTTCTTTCCATATGAACCTATCATATTGCGTACGTGCCACTGAAGAAAAAAAACTTTATTTATAAATAACGCGACACCTACTACTCGTTCTCCTATAACCTTGCGCTTGGCATCTCCAAAATATTGACCTTGCGATTGGCTCTTCGCCTCTTCGGGAAGTCGAGCAATAATGGTAGTGCAGTATATATCGTTCTGGCTATATGAGACCGAATGAATTGCTGCACGTCCACCACGTGGGCGAGGGTCAAGGGGCGAGGGAGAGTGCTACATACGGAGCAAAATGAGTGAATCTATACTCTAAAATACGTCTATATACATCAGTGTTTGGAGTATGTACTAGTAGTTTATATTGAAATCTACTAAAGGACATATATATTCCAAATAATATGATATAATCTCTATAACCAAGGTAGTAGGGACGAGGAGTAAACGGAGGGGGGAAGGGTGGTCTCTTGGGATCAGGCAGATCAAGATGGTGAAAAAGACACGAAACACCTTCCGGGCTAGGCTCCTCCTAGGCGACTTCCGCCGGTGGCCACTCCGGCCCGGGCGGCCACCTCCCCTCCCGCCGGTTGCCACTCCGGCGCCGGCGACCACAACTTCTCTGATCTTGTCCCCTTGTGGGTGGTTCTCACCAAATTTTTCGTCCCTTCTCTGGAGGAGGAGGGCCACGGGAGTTGCCTATGGAGCCTCCTACGCTCAACTTTGTTCGAGGTAAAGAGTTTCAACATTCGATGAGGCAAAAGTTTGGTCATCCAGTGGTGTTTTCCCCTGGTTTTCGTCACGAGAGTTCTCTTTGGTGGTGTCTTTTTGTCGGGCTTGGTTTCGTTTGGATTGTCACACGGTTAGTATCACTCTCCAATCTTGTTTTGGGGGGTATCCCCAAGGTTTCCGTGTGCATCATCTTAAGGACAGATCTTTCAAGTTCTCTGTTGCTTCCAAAGCTGTGGGTTTTGAAATCTATAATCATGGTCGAGTGATCGAAAGGGATTTTGAGATAGTGTTCAATCTTTGGGGTTTTGGTGGCCCCAACTGGTTACGTGAAGAGTAGCTTTTCTATCGTGAAGAGGAAGCTTCTTGGACTTTGGTAACTAGTGGTTCTCGTCCGTGAGCTGCCGCCGGCAATGTTTCCGGCGATCAACTCCGGTCGTCGGTTTTTTCTCGTCTCGCGGGTATTCCGAGCTCTAGCAATAATGAGGTCTCCGACAATAATGAACCCTTAATGCACGATCTTAATACCTCTGGAGAGGTTAACACGCCGGTTTCACAGAGCGAGAATCAGGGTTATTCAAATGATAGGCTTTAGTGCTATGCTTGTGGCAAGTTGCCACTTTGCCAGAGAGTGTGCAGAGAAAAATCTACCTGGGCTTTTTCCTTTCCTTCGATTCGCAACTTTCCCCAGCCCACCTACTGAGGCTTGGGGCATGGATGCGGTCCAGGATTGGTTTAAGTCTACAGGCCCGGCCCGTGACCCCTCGATGGTTTCCTCTTTTAGTGAGCTCTGTAAGGGATCTTTTCCTAATTTTCAGCCCCGAATTGCCCTTGCCTCCTCAACTTCTGCGCTCTGCTCCTCTGTTTTGCCTCACCTCTCAAACCCTGCTCCGGTCACCTCTAGCTCACCGTCGACAGTGAGTGTTAGTGCGGCGGCATCGATGGCCAACATCCCGATTGACCCACGGCCTTTTGTGCCCCATGGCTTTGACATTCAGCAAGTCCATGGTCGCAATGGGGTGGCACGGGTGGTGCTTCTGCAGAGGCCTTGTCGTCACGAAGATTGGGCGATTGCAACAATCCATCCTCTCCCCGCCGATGCTCCTTTCCCCAATGTAAGAGATGTTCTTGAAGAGTTCATTGTTGAGCATAGGCAGTTGGGGTTGAGAGATATTCAACGTTGTCCGTTTGGTGAGGCTTATGTGCGTCTGACGAGGGTTAGAGACAGAGATAAGTTGGTGCTAGATAGTCCACATGAATTTGGTGATGTGTTCATCTCCTTTGTGAAGCATGATGAGGGCAGAAATCATAGAAGGGTTCATTTCAATAGGACTGTTTGGTTATTACTCACAGGAGTACCTTTTGATTTCGAAACACTGAAGATCTTGCTTGCGCTGTCAGTAAGTTTGGCCGTATGATCTCTTGGGACAAGGAGGACGATCACATGGGCCGCATTGTGGTCAAAGCTAGAGTTATGAATTTGGACATTATTCCTAAAAGTATGAGGTGGTCTGAAGGGGATGAGTTTGAGGGAGATGGATGGTCTTCTTCCATTGAAGTTCTGGCTAGTGAGTTGCTTGGTGGGGGGCCAGCAGATGAGGATCCAATTCCTCCTGACAATGTGGATCCCCACCCACTTCCTGAAGATGTTGAGCATGGAAATGGTTTTCATAATGCTGCTGTTAACAATGTGCCTATGGATGTTCAGAATGAGGATAACTGGGAGCAATGGAACTTACCACAGCAGGATAACCAGAATGCAGTCCTGGAGGATCTCTTAGATGCTGTGGAGCAGGAAGAGATGGCATGGGATGATGGAGAAGATCTGCTTCCAGCAGTCAGTAACAGTAGCTTATCCTCAGACATATCCTTTTCTGAAGGAGACAACTCCAACTTACTTTTGCCACCTGTAGTTGCTGAGAATCCTCAACCTATTTATGTTGCACATGTTGTTGTACCTCCTGCCATTGTGGTTGCAAATGGCCTGCAGAACATTATTCAGGCTTACCAATCTGATGATGAAGAGCCTGATTTGCTGCCAGAACAGAATCTGCATGTTGCACTGCCTGCTGAACTTCCTCATGCTCCAGTTGCTGCAAACCTTTTGCAGATTGTTGCAGTCAGTCCTCCACCTAGAGTTGAGGAGGCAGTTGTCCCTGCTGATACTCCTATTGCTCGAGCTTTGGAGTCACAAGCCAATGTTCAGCAAGTTGGAGATGTTGTGAAACCTGGCCTGGTTGCTGCCTTGCCCCTGGGAGATTCAGGGACCTCTGGAATTACTATGCCCTCTATGGCTGCTGGCTCTTCAGATGAAGCCATACTTTGCAGCCCTGGACACATTATTACTACAAGAGGAAGCCTTGAGCCAGTTGCAAACCTGGAAGATCTTCAACCTGGGCTCCAAGGTAACTGGGTCAACCAAATTGATGAGCACTTCAGCATGACACCTTCTCTTCTTGGTCTGAAATATATTCAACTTGCTGCATCTGCTAATAATGCTCTTGTTGTCTCTGAAGAAGGACTTTTGTTGTGGAAAAAGCACTTCCAGAAGCAACATGTGGATAATAAGAGCTCTTTCACTGCCAACATTCCTGTAAGTTGGTTTAACTTTATTGTCCACCTTCTTCTGTCTCCTGAAAAGTTTGAATGGACTGTTAATATGCTAAAGTCTGGAATGTGGGAACTTGTCTCTGTTGTGGAAAACATGGAACATGCTTTTGTATTTTACATTCCTCATAAGTGTCCTGCTTCTCATGCACCTATTTGTCAGGCCATTGACATTAATGAGCAAGCTAACAATGATAAGGGCAAGGAAAATATTGGACGGGCTTCCAATATGCAGGATGTGGAATCCCAGGACCTACCGCAACCTTTTGGCTCTGACAATTTGAGGAAGAGAAGGAGTGGAAAGACTCCCCTGGTTGAAACTGAGGTAAGGAGAAGTGATAGAATCAAAAAGGATAATGCTGGTTACAAAAGGAATTCTTGCTCAAATAGTAACTGTTTGCCTTGCAATGCTGCTCCTCCCATCATTCAAAAGTCAGTTGTTAAAAACCTCACTGCTTCTTTCTGTAAGGTTGCTGAGAGGGAACTGGAGGACAAGCTGGCTAAGAAGCCCAGGAGAAGGCAAGATGAGGACTTGGTCAAGGTGCCCTTGGCCAAGGGAGGGGACAATCCATCCAACTCCTCTTGATGTTAGTTGTCATCTGCTGGTTTAGGGTTTTAAGAAGTAGTGTGTTTGGACCCTGCTGCTCTTACTGGGCCTTCTTAATGAATGATGTAATGCTGGAAGTATGGTACTTTATGGAACTTGTTGATCTGCTGGTGTACTCTATTATCAAGACCTATGAGATGTGTGGTTTGTGGATGTTGTGTTGCTCTTGTGATGTGCTCTGCTTCCTGGCACTGTGCCTTATGTTCTTCCTCTTGGCTGATCAAGTGTTGGTACTTGATTACTGGTGCAGAAATTGCTATTGTTTTCATGAATAACACAAACAGAAACTGGAATATCCTTAACTGGAATATTAGAGGGATGAATTCTGAAGATAAATGGTTGGCTCTAAGGCAGAAAATGATGAGAGTGATTGCAACATCTTGTGCCTTCAAGAAACTAAAAGAGAGACTTTTGACACAGCTTACATTAAAAAATTCTGTCCTAACAGAATTAATAAATTTGCTTTCCTCCCATCTGTTGGAGCCTCTGGCGGGGTTGTTAGTTGCTTGGAATGGTGCACAGTTTACTGGAGAAGTTATTGCACAAGACAGATTCTCTCTCTCAGTCCAATTTACCAGTTTGTTATCCAATCAGTCTTGGATCCTAACTAACATTTATGGTCCCTGTGACCCACAGGACAAGGTTGATTTCATCAATTGGTTTTTGAACATTCACATGCCTGCAGATGTAGACTGGATTCTTTTGGGTGACTTTAATCTTATGAGGGCTCCTTCAGACAGAAACAGACCTGGTGGAGATGTTAATGACATGCTTTTGTTTAATGAGGCAATCAGCAACCAAGTCTTAATTGAGTTACCTTTGTAGGGAAGAAAATTCAGTTGGAGTAACATGCAGCAAGATCCTCTATTGGTCAAACTGGATTAGTTTTTCACTTCTGCCTCTTGGATGACCACTTTCCCTAACACTATTGTGCTCCCTCTTGCAAAACCTATTTCTGATCACTTGCCTTGTGTTATTAAAATTGGCACTTCTATTCCAAAAGCAAGAGTGTTTAGATTTAAAAACTATTGGCTGCAACACTCAGACTTTAAACAGGTGGTTGCTGCTGCTTGGAGCATCCCAGTGGGAAATCTTGATGCTGTTAAAAGTTTGAATGCAAAATTTAAGAACTTGAGGAGAGCTTTGAAGTTGTGGGCCAGGTCTTTATCTTGTTTGAAAGCTCAAATTGCTAAACTTAATGAGCTCATCTTTCTTTGGGATTTCTTTGAGGAATTTAGAGAATTGGACATTCATGAATGGAACTGCAGGGCTATTCTCAAAGATCAGCTACTCATTCTTCTGAGAAACCAAAAGATTTACTGGAAGCAGAGGGGTAAAATTAAGGGGGTAAAATTTGGGGATGAAAACACTAAATTCTTCCATACCAAAGCCTCTATCAATTCAGGCACAATCATATTGCTGTTCTTCAAAATGATGACCAAGTGGAAATTTCTGATCATGCTGGGAAAGCTGCAATTCTCTGGGAATCTTATAAGAAAAGAATGGGAACATCTCACAAAACATCTATGCACTTTAATTTGGACTCCTTATTTGGTCCCAGGCAGGATCAAACACTTTTTGATAACCTGGAGCTACCTTTCACTGAGGAAGAAATCAATGCAGTTGTCAAGGACCTTCCACTTGACAAATCACCAAGTCCAGATGGTTTCAACAATGAATTTTTTAAATCTTGTTGGGATATTATTAAAGTGGATGTGCTTAGATTTATTCAGGACTTCCATGCTGGGCAAATCTCAATTGAGAGCTTAAACACCTCTTACATCACCCTAATTCCTAAAGGAAACACTCCTATGACAGCAAATGACTTCAGGCCAATCTCACTCCTTAATTGCTGTCTTAAACTTGTCACTAAGTTGTTGGCTAACAGGTTGCAGAAAGTGATTCTCAAATTGGTGCACATCAACCAATATGGATTCCTAAAGGAAAGATCCATCCATGACTGCTTGGGATGGGCATATGAGTATCTGCATCAATGCCATAAGTCCAGAGAAGAAATTATTGTGCTTAAACTAGATTTTGAAAAGGCTTTTGACACCATTGAGCACCAGGCAATTTTGGATATCTTAAAGGCCAAAGGTTTTGGAGACAGATGGACCAACTGGATTAAAATGTTGTTTACTTCTGCATCATCAGCTATCTTGCTTAATGGTGTGCCTGGCAAGAAGTTTTACTGTCTTAGAGGGGTCAGGCAAGGAGACCCTCTGTCCCCACTCTTATTTGTGCTTTCTGCTGACTTGCTCTAGTCAATTCTTAATAAGGCCATGCACCTGAGTTTGCTTACCTCACCTCTGCAAGTGGAGTCATGCCCTGACTTTCCCATTGTCCAGTATGCTGATGACACTCTGGTTCTCCTCCAAGCTGATGCAAAGCAACTTCATTGCCTCAAAGCACTCATCAACACTTTTGCAGATGCTACTGGCCTTAAAGTGAACTATAATAAATCAAGCCTCATCCCAATCAATGTGCCAGAAGACAAGGTGGAAATTTTGACAAATACTTTCCATTGCAAAAGAGAATCTTTCCCCATTCAGTATTTGGGAGCACCCTTGGGTCTTCATAAACCAACTGTGGAGCAATGCTTTCCTCTTGTCACAAGACTACAGAAGAAGCTTGTGGGGTTATCTTCTTTCATGACACTGGCTGGCAGATTGTTACTAGTAAAATCTGTCTTAAACTCTCTGTTGATCTACCTCATGGGATGCCTCGATGTCCCTGTAACCATTAAAACTCAAGCTATCAAGTTTTTGAGGCATTGTCTCTGGAGAGGCCCTGACCTAGAGGACCACAGGCCTGCTATGGTTGCTTGGAGCACTGTTTGTAGACCTAAGGATCAAGGAGGTCTGGGGGTGAAGGATATATTTGTTCAGAACAAAGCTCTGCTTCTCAAGAACCTACACAAGTTTTATAATAGGCATAACATTCCATGGGTCAACCTGATTTGGGAAAATTACTATAGCAATGATTTGTTGCCTTGCAGTAATTGGGTTGGATCCTTTTGGTGGAAGGCAAATCTCAAGCTCATTGACAACTTCAAATCTTTGGCCAGATGTCACATTGGGGATGGTAAAAGTGCTTTATTCTGGTCTGATTTGTGGCATTCAGCTTGTTTACAGGACTTGTTCCCACACCTTTTCTCCTTTGTGAAGAACAAGAACACTACTGTGCACACCATTATTCATACTGAATTTCTGGAGGATCTGTTCCACCTTCCCCTCACTGTGCAAGCCTTCCAGGAATTTGAAAGTATGGAAGACATTTGTATTGCCTTAAGGTCCTCTGCCTCCCTAGATTGCACTGACACCTGGAGTTACATTTGGGGTAATGGTCAATTTTTAGTTGCTAAGGCTTATAAAGTCATGATGGGAGTTAGAATAGTGCCCCAGCAGTTTAACTGGATTTGGAATAGCTCCTGCCAGCCCAAACACAAGGTGTTTTTTTGGAGATTACTTCATGACAGGCTCAATACTAGGAACCTTCTACGCAGGAAAACCTTCCATCTGGAAAGCTACAACTGTGCTGTCAATAACTGTCCTCAGGAGGAAACCTTGCAGCATCTGTTTTGGACCTGCCCTTTTGCAACCCAGTGTTGGGATCTATTATGCCCTTCAAGACAAGCTAATGCTTCTGTGCTTGAAGCTTTTGCTGATCTCAGGCAGAAACTACATGTACCATTCTTCATGGAAATCATCATTCTAGCCTCCTGGGCTATCTAGATCTCAAGGAACAATCTGATCTTTCAAGCAATTCAACCTACAATTCAGAGGTGGAAAGTCATTTTCCTTGAAGAGCTTAACTTGCTAAGATTCAGAATTAAAAAGAGCTATGCTAGGGCTTTCTGTACTTGGCTTGACAGCCTTGTTCTGTAATTTTGTTTCTTTTCTGTAGATAGTTTTTTTCTTTCTTCTGGCTTACCTCAAGCCTTTGTACTGTTGGACCCTTGCTTTTATTTAATAATATAAAAATTGCAGTGGGGTTTTGCCCTACTGTGTATAGTCAAAAAAAGTAAACGGAGGGAGTAGTAAATTTTTCTCCTCGTCCTGCGAGCCACCGCGCGCATGGGCGAGGGAGCGGGCGTAAGGCGTAGTAAGCAAGCTTCACCTCATCCTGCGAGCCACCACGCCCATGGGCGGGGGAGACGGTGTACTAAGCAAGCTTCTCCTCGTTCTGCGAGTTGACGGGACACATCAAAAGTACTCCAGTGTATAGAGCCTTGCCTCTAAGGTAGGCCCCACATGGTTTGCCTCTTTTTTTAACATAACACGCCAAGTCGCAATTTGTTTGTTCACCCATGGTAGACGATCCTCCCTCCACCAAGTGGACAACCAGTACACGTGCCAAATTACCACGTGGGCTGCCTTTTTCATACAGAAATGAGCTCCACCATGTACCCGTGCGGGTGTGGTTGGGAAAGAGACGGGAATACGTGCGCCGTGCATGCACCTCTTCTCTCCGTGCACGTCCCCCACCTACGTGGGTGTGTGTGAGAGATACAAACCGCGTTCGTGAGTGTTTTTTGTTTTGGGGGGGGGGTGGGGTGGGGGGTTGATGTCGTGAATTATTTGTGGGAATATGTGTCGATGACATCTCAAACAAAATTTTGCATGCAATGTGTGTGAAATGGAGGCCTATCCATATCATACATAGAGGGTCAGGCAATCCACGAGAAGAGAGGGAGGGTCATAGCTATCGATAGAGTCGAAGAGAGGATCAAGTGGGTGGGTGCGAGATCAATGAAGAGAGCCATAGAAATTGTGTGTGTGTACAAGTCAAAGATATAGGGCGACTGGCCTACTGGAACGTTAGAGGGCACACATCAAGTTTGTGTGTGGTAGGGAGACATGACTAGAGCACTCGATGTATCAGTGAGTGTGTGTGTGGGGGGGTAGGGGGGTGGTGGGAGGGGTAGGCAGAGGCCTAACTATAGAGGTAGAACGACTCGTATGTGTGTTGAGAAGGAGAGACCTAGCTATGTCTTGAGGGAGATTGGTCGACATCCATACATAACTGAAGGACGGGAAATATGATGGGAGAGAGAGAGAGGAGAGAGAGAGAGGGAGGGAGAGGGAGGGAGAGGGGTAGAGTGCTGGATGGGTGATGGAGTTGCTTCTCGAAGATGGTGGGGGAGGCCTACTAGACAAACTGAGGGTGGAACTGCAATGTTATCAATAAGAGTGGGGATGTGTTTCTGTGTGTGCCTGTGCGTGATAGATCTGTCGGGACGCATCCATGGATGATGAAGGGAAACCATGTGTTTGGTAAGCAAACCTAACTAGATCGGTAGATCAATTGTTGTTTGTCGGAGGAAGGGAGAGACACAACTAATGAGGTAGATCGATTGACGTGTGGGTAAAAACGAGTTATAAGGACCTAGCTAGCTATATGTATAGCGAGAGATCGGTCGGTGTACGTCCATTTGTTAGAGGCAAATAAGGCCCAGCGAGACGGATAGACAGAGAGAATGGATCTAGGAGGTGGTGCGAGAGGCCCAACTACTAGCTAGATAGGGGGAGGAGTGTGCGGTTGTGAGAGCGATGAAAAGAGGGGCGAGAATTTACATGCGTGTCTGACCATATGAGAGACACGAGGCAAGGACACATAAAGGAGGAGATTGAAGGTGTGTTTGTATGTTGTAGGCAGGCATCGCTAGAGAGGTTTATCGATCGGTGTGTGTCGGAAAGAGTTGTGGAGACTCTGGGAGAACGACCTAAAGAAAAAAATGAATGTGCCCGGTGGATAGAATGCCGAGGGAGGGGGAGGGCGAGGAGGGCGTGTGCATGCATAAGAGAAAGTTAGTGGTAGCTACAATGGTTAGAGGATTGTGTGGGTGTAAGAGACTAACAAAGATCATAATTTGATATGAAAGCGGATTCATATATTTGAATAGGAGATCATAGTGTTTTAAACATTGCATGCATGAATATAGCGATGATACACATGCTGTGCACATGTTATACCATAATGTGATAATGCATGGCGTTTGCAACTCACAGCTAAATGCCGAACAATCTAAACCATACTATACATCAAACAATCTCACATTTTATTTGAATTTGTGATAATGTGTGGCGTTTGCATCTTACAACTAAATATCGAACAATCTAAACAATACTATATATATCGAACATTCTCACATTTTATTTGAATTTGTGGTAATGTGTGGTGTTTGCAACTCACATCTAAATACTTGTAGGCGTAGGGGGCGGGGCACCATACATAATGTGATAAACACATTATACATATGAGACATGGTTTAGATTATGAAGATCTAGCTAGAGCTAGAAATGTAATGTGATTTGAAATCAAAATAAAGTGGATTCAAAAAATCTAGTTCGAGTTCATATAGTACACATAGTTCATATGTAACTCGAGACTAATCATGTGGTGTGATGTGAAGATAATACACAAACGATGGTTTAACTTGACAATAATGATGATTGTAGATCTTATTAAAACAGAGAAACGAATTCAAATGCTTTGACTTCACAACAATCATTACTATAGATCTTATTCAAATAGAGAAACGAATTCAAATTTAGTTCATATTGAAGCGGTAGTATATACGTTTGGAATGCACTAAAACGTTCATTTGAGTAGTAGGTTGCATGCATTATACACGTAGAGAAATATTTTAATTGAACATAACATGAATTCAAAGTTTGGAATGACATTTGTAGGGCACATTGATTTGGTACAGTACACGTTAGGCTTGTCCGGAAATTTCAACCCGCGCCTTGTTAGCCCAAAATATTTAAGATATATCTTTGTCTCGTTGTGCTCCGACAACTCCCTCCATCTCAACCCGCGCCTTGCTATTCCGAAATTACAACGCGCGCGAAAACTCCCACCTCCTGTGAAATCCTGACACGTGAAATGCCCGTGGTACCCCTGAACCGAAAGAACCGCCTCAAATTGGCGGGGGTACTTTCGTAATATACCCCACATTTCGGACAAGCGCGTCTCTAAGCCATGGTTCCCCACTGCCATCCCATCCGCCCACCCATTCGTACACCGAGGCCGCGAAAACCCGCGACGAAACCCCACACCCTGCTCCGTCTGCCACCCAGCCGGAGCCTCTTCCCCGACGACGTCGTCCACAGCAACACCTCGACGTCCCTCATCCACCGTACCGGATGAGGATCCGTCGTCGATCTCATCGCCCCGCCGGTTCAGCCACCCCGTCCTCCACCTCCAAGGAGCTGCCCCGATGTTCCCCTCATCTTTCACGCCACCTCCATTCCCACACCGCCGTCTTCACCTGCACCACCGGAAGAGCATCATCATCACCGTTTCCTCGGATGAAGGTGCGGCCTAATCGGCGCCACCAAAGATGTTGTACACTAATCGCTGCATTTTCTTCTTGATTCAATCTCACTGTGCTGCCGGCGCTCAGTCCCGAGCCGACACGGCGCGACTCCATCCACGGCGGCGTCGTCGGCCACTTCCTCCACGATGTCGCTCCCTCGGCGGTGACGTCCACATCAGTAGGACCTGCTGCTGCTTTAGCTCTCGCTTGCGCTGCTGCTCTGCTCTTGCTCTCGGTCCCCTGCCTGGTCTGCTCTTGCTATTGCTCTTGCTCACGCTGCTACTCTCGCTCTTGCTCTTGCTTGCGATGCCGCTCCGATTTAGCTACACTTCACTCCGATGCCGCCGGGGTGAAGGAAGAACCAGCCGCAGCGGGGAGGGGGGCTCGCCGGCGAGGTACCCCACTATCTATCTTAGGGTTTAGGATGGGGGCGGTGGTCGCCGGCGGTGGCGGGGCGGTGTCGTGGGGATCTCCGGAGAAAAAGCTCGGCACGGGGGGCCTAGAGGGATGGTCGGGGCAGCGGCGGACCGGCGGTGGGGAGTGTTTTCGGGGCGGGCGGGGCGGCGCACCGCCGGCCGCGGGCGGTGGGGGGGCTGCTGTTTGGCCGGCTCAGGGGGTGGAGGTTGAAGATGAACCTCAGGCCCTTGATTTCGTATCTAACAGCTGCAAAATCGACTGACCAGAGATGAAAAAGTCAGTCGACCGACATGTAGCCTCACCTTGCTAGTGCGTTCAGTGTCGACGGCAAAATTCAGTTTCGACAGCAAAATTTAGTTTTGACAGTTAAGTTCAGTTTCGACAGTTAAGTTCAGTTTCAACAGTTAAATTCAGTTTCGACAGTTAAGTTCAAAGATGAGCGGCTGATGTATTTTACATCTAGCACTTTGTGGTTATGTATTTTACGTCATGTATTGGAGATGCTATTAGAATTCCACTCAGGTTAACATTGTTCGTTGTCTCTCTTGTCCTGCTTCAGCCTCGGCGTCGTACAACTCACCAGAGCTGCTCCAACGACGAAACCCTCCATCACAGCGGAGCAGTACCTCGGGTTCCATCTCCAGACGCCTAAGATCTTCTTCCCCTCCTCCGACAGCCAAGTCAGCCGGAGCATCCTCACCGGCCAACCCAATCACACTGAGATCGACATGGCTTCGCCAAAGAGGTTGTACACTTGTTGCATCTCTTTTTTACTCTACCTGTTATATATATTGTCCACTGAGCACACGAATTTGTTCCTTTAGTGTCTTCTTGAAAGAAAAAACGTAGGAATTTTAATTTTCATTTGTGCTCCTTTTCAAATTCCTATTCATGAAGCACAAGACTAAGAGATAGTAGCATAATAGCATTATAACCGTACATTTTCTTGTGGTTTGACTTAATCTCACCATGCTTCTTTGCATCATGTGATCTTCCAATTGTTGTGAATCAAACATCCAGATTGGCAGAAATCCTGTGTTTTTAAATTCTCTGATTTGCACATGCATTCCTATCCTATTCCTGTCTATTTCCTATCCCTGCATTGTTGGAATCCTCCAATTCAAACGAGCCCTTACAGAATTACTTCTCTTACAGATAGTTGTCAAAGAAAACCTTGCATGGTTTGTCCCGCTCCTGCTGCGCCGTCGTCCACCCCAAGTCAGCTGCTCCAATGACAGAAGGGTCCAACACAGCAGGGATCTGGCCTCCAGACTGTCTTTCGCCGCCTCAGATCTTCTTCCCCACCGCAGGCAGCCATGAACACTACACTACCATCATCAACTGAGCAGATGACCTCGAGGACTACACAGGTCCGCAAGAGAGGTCGCACTCTTTCGTGTCTGCTTACGTTATGCATCGCTTAATATTACATGCTACTTTATCGTCCTGTTCACCGATTAGACTCTGAGTGAGCTCCAAACTAATGGTCAAACTTGAGTTTTTAAATGGTTGTGGGGTACATATCGGGGCCGCTATCAATAGTATCTATCTACTATCTGGTTAATCTCCGGTGTCTACTATGAGTTTCATGTTGGGCGGGAAACAAACAGTAAAGAAGCCATTATCTTTATTTTTTAACTGAAGCCATTATCTGCCTTCTATTATTGGTTTTGGGTCTATCCATAGGTTTCTACCATCACTCTGGATTTCTGCATGCACTCCTTACACAATCTCACTATGTTTTATTCCTATGCATGACAGTTATTGTAAACAATGGAACTGAACATGTAGAGCAAAAGAGACGAGCCTTGTGTGGCAATAAAATTTCATGCAGACGTCGCTCCATGGTAGGCGCAAAGGCAGCCCCCCTTCATGCATTCCGGATTGTAATCGAGAGGACGATATCTGTTCTGAGGGGGATTCAGAAGGAGAAGACAACTCCTATTTACTCCCTGAGGTCTTCACTCTAACTTGGCATGCTGATGTTGGTTATATCATGCATATGGTGTCTTGCATTGCTTACTTTATACATCAAATATGTCATCTGCTTAATTTAGACATCCTTTGTGCGAATGCCATCTGTTTAGTTTATTCATCGTTTATGTGAATTATACAACGCCATCTTGTTTAGCCAGGCATCATATATGTGAATTTTGCAATGCCATCCTGCTTAGCCAGTCATCTTATATGTAAATTATATCAGGCCATCCTCTTTTTCCTGTTACATATTACATTTGTCAACAATGTTATTACATTCAACTGCTCTTCGTGTGCATCAGCTATTTGACACGATGATGGCAAATTCTGGAGTGAAAACAAGGTCTTCAGAGCAGACTATGCTATCTGACAAAGCGCATATCTCGCTGGTTACGGATAGCTCCGCAGAGGAGGATTCAGAGACAGATGACCAGTCCTATTCCCCCCCGAGGTGTATGCTCTAACTTGGCAGGGTTATGTTGCTCATATCATGCGTATGGTGTCTCGCATTGCTATGTCATTTGATTAGTTTAGACATGATTTGTGTGAATGCCACCTGTTCAGTGTCTAATTACCATATATGTGAATTATGCATTGCCATCTTGTTGCAAGACATTATATATGTGAATTATACAATGCTATCTTGTTGCAAAGGCATTATATATGTGAATTATGCAATGCCATGCTGTTTAGCCAATCATCATGTATGTGAATTATATCATGCTATCATTTTTTGTATTACGTGTTCCATTTGGCGACAACGTTTGTATATTCAACTACTCTTCCTGTGCATCAGCCATTTGAAGCGGTGATGGAAGTATCTAGAGTGAAAACAAGGTATTCAGAGCAGACAATGCTACTTGCTGAAGCAGACATCTTGCTGGTTATAGAGAGCTCCTCAGAGGAGGATTCAGAGACTGATGACCAGTCCTATTTCCCCCCTGAGGTCTATGCTCAAACTTGGCAGGGTTATATTACCCATGTCATGCATGTTGTCTTGCATTGCTTAGTTTTTACATCATATATGGATTGCCATCTGCTTACTTGCTTACTATATAAATCATATATTTGAATTATATCATGCCATCATGTTTACATAGTACATACACATCATCTATCTGAATTATGGCATGGCAACCCATTTAATAAAGACATCATATAGTTATATCATCTCATCCTGTTTAGTGCTTACAGTCATCATATTTTGAATTATGGCATTCTATCCGTGAATGTATGTGAATTATGGCATGCCAACCTATTTAATAAACACATTATATAGTTATGTCATGTCATCCTGTTTACATAGTCTCATATTTTGAACTATGTCTTTCCATCTTTTTAGTTAGCCATCATAATGTGAAATTGTGTCATGCTATCCTGTTTAGTTAGCCATCATATACGTGAAATTGTGTCATGCTATCCTGTTTGGTTAGACAACATAAATATGAATTATTTCATGCCCTCTTTTATTCCCCACTATCCATTGCACCTGTCTATCATACAATGTCTATACTTTGTAACACCCTCGATGCGACTATATCTCCCACGTGTCAAGGCACGACTTAGAGGCATAATCGCATTGAAGGCTTATGTCGCAACTTAGGCAACCATCACAAACATCCCAAGTAATATAATTAATAAAAGGGGAGATAACATAGTTGGCTTACACTCACCACGTCAATCAAGTACATAAATAACATTACATCATCCAAACACTCATGGCCCAACTACAGCGCCACAATAAAAGATAACCCAACATGCGACACGGTCCCGATCACCCCCAACAGGGCACCACTACTGATCATCAGGAAAAGAAACATAGTATCGCCGAGAGTCCTCCTCGAACTCCCACTTGAGCTCAAGCGCGTCACCTGGAGCGGAATCATCAGGCCCTGCATCTGGTGTAATAGTAATCTGTGAGCCACAGGGACTCAGCAATCTCGCACCCTCGCGATCAAGACTATTTAAGCTTATAGGTAAGGCAAGGTAAATATGTGGAGCTTCAGCAAGCGACTAGCAAATATGGTGGCTAACCTATTCGCAAAAGAGAGCGAGAAGAGGAGGCAAAGCGCGAGCGAGAAACTAGAGAGCAACCTGCGCAAGCATTACTCCAACACCGTGTCCACTTCCCGGACTCCGCCGAGAAGAGGCCATCACGGTAACACACTCAGTTGATTCATTTTTAATTAAGTTAAGGTTCAAGTTATCTACAACCGGACATTAACAAATTCCCATCTGCCCATAACCACGGGCAAGGCTTTCGAAAGTTCAAATCCCTGCAGGGGAGTCCCAACTTAGCCCATGACAAGCTCTCACGGTCAACGAAGGAATAGACCTCCTCCCGAGACATTCCGATCAGACTCGGTATCCCGGTTCTACAAGACATTTCGACAGGGTAAAACTAAACTAGCAACACCGCCCGAATGTGCCGACAAATCCCGATAGGAGCTGCACATATCTTTTTCTCAGGGCACACCGGATCGTCCAAACTTCCGGTAGGCCAGCCCAGAGTTGCCCCTGGTGGCCACCGGCAGCTGACAAGTTGGACCAACACTCAGAGGAGCACTGGCCCGGGGGGGGGGGTAAAATAATGATGACCCTCAGGAGCACGACTCCCAAGAGAAAGGAAAAGGCTAGGTGGAAAATGGTAAAACCAATGTTGGGCATTGCTGGAGGAGCTTTACTTAAGGCGAACTTTCAAGGGGTTCCCATTATTACCCAACCGCGTAAGGAACGCAAAATCCGGGAACATAACACCGATATGACTGAAACTAGGGCGGCAAGAGTGGAACAAAACACCAGGCATAAGGCCGAGCCTTCCACCCTTTACCAAGTATATAGATGCGTTAAGATAACATAGCAATATAATGATTCCCAACAAGTAAATAAATGTTCCAACAAGGAACGACCTCCAATCTTCACCTGCAACTAGCAACGCTATAAGAGGGGCTGAGCAAAGCGGTAACATAGCCAATCAACGGTTTGCTAGGACAAGGTGGGTTAGAGGTTTGACATGGCAATTTGGGAGTCTTTAAAGCAAGTGGTAGGCATCGTAGCATTGGCACAGCAAAAGAGCGAGCAATCTAGCAAAGCAAAGATAGTAGTGATTTCGAGGGTATGATCATCTTGCCTGCAAAGTTGTCAGAGTTGACTGGATCCTCGAAAGCAAACTCAACGGGCTTCTCGTTAGCGAACTCGTATCCCGGCTCTACCCAAACAAGACAAACAAGCAACAAGGACACAATCAACCACGTGCAAAGCTCAAACAATATGATGCAAAGATGATATGCTATGCGGGATGCGATGCGGATGCATATGCAAGATTTGACAAGGGATGCATGAACCTGGCCTCAACTTGGAAAACCAAGTGCTCCACTGGAAAGATGAGATGAAATCTCTTGAAAACGATATAAAGAACGCCGTAATCGGAGTTACGGTTTGGAAATGGCAAGCAAATCAAATATGACACCGGTCTGCGTTTTACAGCAAGTAGCCATCTAAATGCAATGAGATGAACATGCTACAGTACCCAAACATGACAACAAAATACATGGCAGGGATGCATTCATTATGCTTAACAAAATTCTAGCACTGAGCTACGGCCAATTCATCCATTAACAGGTTCAAACAAGCATGGCAAAAATGAATATGGTAAACAGATTTCAGACAGTGAAATTAACACTTGTCTGTAATTTCAGATCAGATAGCACTCTTCGGAGCAACAAAACTACATGCTACAGGACCTGAACATGGCAAATTAAAGCATGGCATGGAGCTACTCAAAGAGCTTAACAAAAGTCCCTTAGTGACCTTGAGCCAAAAGGGATCAGAAAATACGATTGCAAGCATGTGAACATGGCAAAAACATAATCAGTTCTCAGACTTAGTGAAAACTAGAGCATGCTGAAAACAGATATCAAGTAGGCATGTTTACGAGCTCGATGCACTCACAACGGAGCAAGTCATGACAAGCTAAGCATACACCCATCAAGAATACACAAAATGCAAGCTAGACATGGCAAGAACAATAGCATAGCATGCACGGATCAACTACAACATCATCGGCAAAATCGCTAGCAAGTAGACAATCTGCCCAGATTCACGAAGTAGCAAAAGTAGAGCTCAATTGACTCAAGCTAGGGTGCTCCATAATTGCAAACAAAGACATGGATGGATAGAGCACTACAAGATTAACAAAACATCCTTACTGATCATCCTCAACAGAGGCACGGATCACTAGGAAACAACATGAACATGTGGCCATATGAAATAAAAAGCTCAAGGACTTGGTGGAAATGCTAAGTCCCTGAAATCAGAATTACCAAGTGCCTCACTTTGCAAGCTTGTGCTAGTCACCACACACATCACAAAAATACATGGGTTGCACCTCTGGAAAGATTTCAAAACCCTTAACAAAACATATGTAGAGCTCATGGGCAAATCATGCACACAACAATCATGGCAAAAAATGACAAATATCTAAATGGAGTAGCAGATCTGACAATTATCTCAAGTAGCCCTCTTCTAACAGCATTTCGGGCATCAAGATGAACTCAAATGAAAATGATGCAATGGAATGAAATGATGTGCTCTCTGAGGCGAACATTTTGATATGCTATATGCCAAAAACGGAGCTACTGATGCAAAGTTACGATGCGGTGAACATGGGCACATGAACTAGGGTTTCAGGCAAAAAGTCAACCGAGATATTTTCAGATCTGAGATCTGTGCGGATTACGAGGTCGCCGGAGTTACTGTATCATGCGCTCGCCGGAGAAGCTCGTGGCGGAGCTCGCCGAGGCGGCGCGGGAGAGGAGGGCGGCGACGCCGGGCGCGGTGGCCGGCGGCAAGGGCGCGCGGGGCGGCCGGAGCAGGCGGCAAAGGCGGGCGCGGCGCAGGATGGTCCGACGGCGGGGCGCGGGACTGGGCCGCGGGGGCCGGCGATGGGCTTCCGGGCCTGGGCGGCGCGGGGATCTGGGGACCGGGCGGTGACGAGTAGCGAGGCGACACGTGGCGGCGACGGGGCTGGGCGGACACGTCCGGATGGCGGGTTTTCGTCCGGCGGCGCGAGGAGAGGGAGAGGTTAGGGTTTGTCCGAGATTTTTGGAAGGGGATCTATATATAGGCATAGAGGGAGCTAGGAGAGTCCAAATGAGGTGCGGTTTTCGGCCACGTGATCGTGATCGAACGATCTAGATGATGGAGAAGGTTTAGGTGGGTTTTGGGCCAAAATGGAGGGGTGTTGGGCTGCAACACACACGAGGCCCTTTCGGTCCCTCGGTTAACCGTTGGAGCGTCAAACGAAGTCCAAATGATACGAAACTTGACAGGCGGTCTACCGGTAGTAAACCAAGGCCGCTTGGCAAGTCTCGGTCCAATCCGGAAATGTTTAACCCCCACACATGAAAACAAGGTAGAAAGGGACAACGGGTGACATAGGAGCGCCGGATTGCAAAACGGACAACGGGAAAAATGCTCGGATGCATGAGACGAACATGTATGCAAATGAAATGCACATGATGACATTATATGCAATGCATGACACGCAAGCAATGACAAGGCAACAACAACGACTAATTGGACGACACCTAGCACATCGGTCTCGGGGCGTTACAACACTCCACCACTACGAGAGGATCTCGTCCCGAGATCTAGAATGGCACCGAAGGGAAAACAGAAGAGAAAGAGAAGAGGTAAAACTAAGTTGCTTCATTGACAAAACGTGTGAAACCACGAACCTTGAGAGGTTAAACAATTTCAAGAAAAGAATACAACGAAGGTGAACAAAGTTGAAAACACTCCGTTAGAAAAGAGGAAGAAGGGAGAACAACTTCAAGCAACACTCGGATTGAAAAGTGAAGGAATTAAATAAGAACTTGATAAGACGAGAAGATACTTGATGAAATCACAATACACTGCCTCCGTAACTATTGAATGAATGGAACAAAGGGTAAGAAAGATCTCGGACAGCACTCCAGTTGAGAAGATATGCATGGCTTGATAAGGCGAAAAGAACTAGAAGAGATGACACCACACTCCGGTTAGATGGATAAGCAAGAAAGGAACAAGGTCCTGACAAGAACAAAAAGAAAGGTTGAAGATAGCAACGTCACAATGCCTCCGGAACAAAGGGAAACAATATCTTGAGAGAGCACGGTTACAACAAATGCTAGAACGGAGTTGTTGGAAAACCAACAACGAAAAGAATAAGCTTGATATGGTCTTATCGAATCCATCTCAAATTATGAGGTGACAACCTGCCACTCATGGGAAAAGAATTGGATTGATATGAACGAGGAGACGAGAAACTTATTTCACCAGGAGGATAAATGAAGAACTTGGGTCATTTATGAGCACCATAGGTAGCAACAATCCTTAGGGAACGCTCTAGGTGAAATATAACCCAAGGTAATTCCAACGAATAGGTTGATGGATTTAAAATACCCCATTCTTAACAACCTGTGAATCATGAAACATGAACTCAAATTATCAAGAATGACATAATACCACCTCCGATGATATGGTAGAGGGAATTGCACTCCGGATTACAATATGAAGAAAGCTTGAGTTCCTCTGAACAGAATCTTGATGAACACTTCGAGAAGAAATTAAATCCTTGATGAACCATCATGTAGAGCCTCCATGAAGAACTCCGGTAATAAAAGACTGATCAATCGAAAGGAAAGAGAAGTTGAAAACACAAGGTGAACCCTTGCAATGATTAGATAGATCTTTGGAATGATATAATTAAATAACTTTGAGCTCCGGAAAGAAAGATTAAACAAGTGACACCGAGAGTTTTGATGAGGCTCCGGAATAAGGAATTGAATTTACTCGATGAAACAAGAATAAGAATTACATTATGTTTATCCTTCATCAATTAAATTGATGATAATCAACGGATTTGACATATTACTTATTCTCGTGGAAAAGATTAAGAGGGATATAACATAAACTTGGGAAGGTCTTCAACGAACCACCGGTAGGAATTTGAAATGACCGAAAATAAATAAAGAAACACCGGGTAAAATAAGCAATTAAACGAAGATGCTTGAGAGAATTTAGGTACATGAGAACGAAGAGATCACGAGCTGATAAGAGAATACTTGAGTGATGCACCGGTGAGATTTGGAGAATGATAGCTGAAAGCTGATAATGAATAAACCTGAAATGATGGACTTTGGATAATCAAACTGAGAAGACTCTTGAATTGCTTCGGATGGGTGAAAAAAATACTCACGATCAAAACAATTA
This sequence comes from Triticum urartu, assembly GCF_003073215.2. Taxonomy (NCBI): domain Eukaryota; kingdom Viridiplantae; phylum Streptophyta; class Magnoliopsida; order Poales; family Poaceae; genus Triticum; species Triticum urartu. Next base: position 553,308,178 of record NC_053024.1, on the reverse strand, counting down.
CGAGAGGATGGCAACAAGCTAGAATCACGAATCTTGAAGAGAATGGAGCAAGATTAAAGAGAAACTCTTCTTCGGTCTTCAAGAGATGAGAATGACAACGAGAAACCCACCAAGAATTATTGAGGCACCGGGATAAAGAAGAATATAAAAGTTGAATCAACAATGAAATGAATTTGAAAGATCTTGGAGAAAGACATTTGACTGATGACAATTCATTCTTACGTCAAACTTCGAAAAGAAATTTGAGGATAGCTCTGGGAAAATAAGAAGAGTCAGGTAAGATCCTAGGAAAAGACCTGTGGGTTAGGGCCCACTCAAAAGAAACACCATTGAACGATTTGAAGGAGAGATTGCACCGGTTGAATTAAATGGCTTGAATGGGATAACAACCTCGAAATAGGTTGAACAAATCTTGAATGACAAGACGAGCCTTTTGAGAAAGCTTTGAGCACGCCGGAACAATTAAATAGCGAGAAGTGAATGAATATGAGGTGCACCGGCATGAGGAGGTATAGAAATGAGGAAAAGATATGATCAACAAAGCTTGTATTGGATCCGCCGGAGATGGAAAAAAATGAAGAATGATGAACTAGTAGAACATCTTCTTGAGAACCACCGGGTAAGAATATTGACGGAAAAGAATGGAGAGACTTCACATGAATAAAAGGATACTTGATTAAGACATCTGAGTCCTTAAAAAAAAAGGGGGGGGGGGGGGGGAAAAACAAAGGCAACTTGGGGATGGATGTAACAAACACCATTGAGAAGAACTGATAATTGATCTTGTGAATGTTGACAAGATTGGATCCATTTGAAGGGAAGCACACCGGTTGAGAAAGGATTGACAAGACAATATCGATGATCATGAAGGATTAGTATTCACATGAGAACACCGCTTAGGAAAGGTATGGAATCAACATTTGACTCTGAAGCAACTCGAATACCACGACTCAAAACAAAACAAAGGATTGGCTTGCAGAATAAGCCGGAACACACATATGATAGAGATTTCGTCCGAAGTTTTCGTGGTGGGGCCTACACGGTCTCGATCATACAACACCATCATGTACAAGGCAGTGCACATGACATACGAAGCGTCCCCGAGTCGGCATAGCCAAGGACTCTTTAAGACACAACGAGACCACTGTAAAACCGACCGTGAATAGGTGGACCACTAGACGTCGAACCCCAATTTCATATCATACATCTGTCGAAAAGATATCCTAAGAGCTACTTGAATTCCCACTTAAGAAACTCCCGAACCTTTCCGGTTATGTAATCAGGTGTTGGGGATACAGGGGAAGCATAATATCTCACCCAAAACTAGCAAATCCTACATCCAGCTGTATCCATCCTTCAACACATAACCAAGAAACCTTCGGAAATCGTCTACCTCAACCTTCGAAAAGCATCCGTTATACAAGTTATGGCAATACTCCCGAACTCCCGCCCCAGTACTGGGTGGCGTCGAGGTTATCTCACCAACGAACTGCATAAAAGAGATTTTCGATGTCGGCGTACTAAACTCAGGTATTCCAGAACTGCAACGATAAACTTATGACGACAACACCTCAGAGCTCAACTCCCCGGGGCACTTCCACAAAACCCCTGACAGAAGGCACCAAGACAATGTTCTCATCACAAAACTATCGGAACGATTCCAAGATACCCGCGTGATCCTAATTTTTTTTAGTGAAATTTGAGAAGAGAAGAGTCAAAACTCTACGTCAGGATGCCTTACCAGAGCGATGAGGAGACTGGGAAGTAAAAAGAATCCCTAAACTCTCCGATATATAATTCCTAAATGACTGAAAACATTTTTCTAGACACGACTCGGCCGCTAAAAACGATCAAGCAATGGGGCTCCTAAGGTCGGGGAAGGCTCTGATTACCAACTTGTAACACCCTCGATGCGGCTATATCTCTCACGTGTCGAGGCACGACTTAGAGGCATAATCGCATTGAAGGCTTATGTCGCAAGTTAGGGAACCATCACAAACATCCCAAGTAATATAATTAATAAAAGGGGAGATAACATAGTTGGCTTACACTCGCCACGTCAATCAAGTACATAAATAACATTACATCATCCAAACACTCATGGCCCGACTACGGCGCCACAATAAAAGATAACCCAACATGCGACACGGTCCCGATCACCCCCAACAGGGCACCACTACTGATCATCAGGAAAAGAAACATAGTATCGCTGAGAGTCCTCGTCGAACTCCCACTTGAGCTCGAGCGCGTCACCTGGAGCGGAATCATCAGGCCCTGCATCTGGTGTAATAGTAATCTGTGAGCCACAGGGACTCAGCAATCTCGCACCCTCGCGATCAAGACTATTTAAGCTTATAGGTAAGGCAAGGTAAATATGTGGAGCTGCAGAAAGCGACTAGCAAATATGGTGGCTAACCTGTTCGCAAAAGAGAGCGAGAAGAGGAGGCAAAGCGCGAGCGAGAAACTAGAGAGCAACCTGCGCAAGCATTACTCCAACACCGTGTCCACTTCCCGGACTCCGCCGAGAAGAGGCCATCACGGTAACACACTCAGTTGATTCATTTTAATTAAGTTAAGGTTCAAGTTATCTACAACCGGACATTAACAAATTCCCATCTGCCCATAACCGCGGGCACGGCTCTCGAAAGTTCAAATCCCTGCAGGGGAGTCCCAACTTAGCCCATGACAATCTCTCACGGTCAACGAAGGAATAGACCTCCTCCCGAGACATTCCGATCAGACTCGGTATCCCGGTTCTACAAGACATTTCGACAGGGTAAAACTAAACTAGCAACACCGCCCGAATGTGCCGACAAATCCCGATAGGAGCTGCACATATCTTTTTCTCAGGGCACACCGGATCGTCCAAACTTCCGGTAGGCCAGCCCAGAGTTGCCCCTGGTGGCCACCGGCGGCTGACAAGTTGGACCAACACTCAGAGGAGCACTGGCCCGGGGGGGGGGCTAAAGTAATGATGACCCTCAGGAGCGCGACTCCCAAGAGAAAGGAAAAGGCTAGGTGGAAAATGGTAAAACCAATGTTGGGCATTGCTGGAGGAGCTTTACTTAAGGAAAACTGTCAAGGGGTTCCCATTATTACCCAACCGCGTAAGGAACGCAAAATCCGGGAACATAACACCGATATGACTGAAACTAGGGCGGCAAGAGTGGAACAAAACACCAGGCATAAGGTCGAGCCTTCCACCCTTTACCAAGTATATAGATGCGTTAAGATAACATAGCAATATAATGATATCCCAACAAGTAAATAAATGTTCCAACAAGGAACGACCTCCAATCTTCACCTGCAACTAGCAACGCTATAAGAGGGGCTGAGCAAAGCGGTAACATAGCCAATCAACGGTTTGCTAGGACAAGGTGGGTTAGAGGTTTGACATGGCAATTTGGGAGTCTTTAAAGCAAGTGGTAGGCACCGTAGCATTGACATAGCAAAAGAGCGAGCAATCTAGCATAGCAAAGATAGTAGTGATTTCGAGGGTATGATCATCTTGCCTGCAAAGTTGTCAGAGTTGACTGGATCCTCGAAAGCAAACTCAACGGGCTTCTCGTTAGCGAACTCGTATCTCGGCTCTACCCAAACAATACAAACAAGCAACAAGGACACAATCAACCACGTGCAAAGCTCAAACAATATGATGTAAAGATGATATGCTATGCGGGATGCGATGCGGATGCATATGCAAGATTTGACAAGGGATGCATGAACCTGGCCTCAACTTGGAAAACCAAGTGCTCCACTGGAAATATGAGATGAAATCTCTTGAAAACGATATAAACAACGCCGGAATCGGAGTTACGGTTTGGAAATGGCAAGCAAATCAAATATGACACCGGTCTGCGATTTACAGCAAGTAGCCATCTAAATGCAATGAGATAAACATGCTACAACACCCAAACATGACAAAAAAAATACATGGCAGGGATGCATTCATGATTCTTAACAAAAGTCTAGCACTGAGCTACGGCCAATTCATCCATTAACAGGTTCAAACAAGCATGGCAAAAATGAATATGGTAAACAGATTTCAGACTTAGTGAAATTAACACTTGTCTGGAATTTCAGATCAGATAGCACTCTTCGGAGCAACAAAACTACATGCTACAGGACCTGAACATGGCAAAGTAAAGCATGGCATGGAGCTACTCAAAGAGCTTAACAAAAGTCCCTTAGTGACCTTGAGCCAAAAGGGATCAGAAAATACAATCGCAAGCATGTGAACATGGCAAAAACATAATCAGTTCTCAGACTTAGTGAAAACTGGAGCATGCTGAAAACAGATATCAAGTAGGCATGTTTACGAGCTCGATGCACTCACTACGGAGCAAGTCATGACAAGCTAAGCACACACCCATCAAGAATACACAAAATGCAAGCTAGACATGGCAAGAACAATAGCATAGCATGCACGGATCAACTACAACATCATCAGCAAAATCGCTAACAAGTAGACAATCTGCCCAGATTCACGAAGTAGCAAAAGTAGAGCTCAATTGACTCAAGCTAGGGTGCTCCATAATTGCAAACAAAGACATGGATGGATAGAGCACTACAAGATTAACAAAACATCCTTACTGATCATCCTCAAAAGAGGCACGGATCACTAGGAAACAACATGAACATGTGGCCATATGAAATAAACAGCTCAAGGACTTCGTGGAAATGCTAAGTCCCTGAAATCAGAATTACCAAGTGCCTCACTTTGCAAGCTTGTGCTAGTCACCACACACATCACAAAAATACATGGGTTGCACCTCTGGAAAGATGGCAAAACCCTTAACAAAACATATGTATAGCTCATGGGCAAATCATGCACACAACAATCATGGCAAAAAATGACAAATATCTAAATGGAGTAGCAGATCTGACAATTATCTCAAGTAGCCCTCTTCTAACAGCATTTCGGGCATCAAGATGAACTCAAATGAAAATGATGCAATGGAATGAAATGATGTGCTCTCTGAGGCGAACATTTTGATATGCTATATGCCAAAAACGGAGCTACTGATGCAAAGTTACGATGCGGTGAACATGGGCACATGAACTAGGGTTTTAGGCAAAAAGTCAACCGAGATATTTTCAGATCTGAGATCTGTGCGGATTACGAGGTCGCCGGAGTTACTGTAGCACGCGCTCGCCGGAGAAGCTCGTGGCGGAGCTCGTCGAGGCGGCGCGGGAGAGGAGGGCGGCGGCACCGGGCACGGTGGACGGCGGCAAGGGCGCGCGGGGCGGCCGGAGATGCGGCCGGAGCAGGCGGCGAAGGCGGGCGCGGCGCATGAGGGTCCGGCGGCGGGGCGCGGGACTGGGCCGCAGGGGCCGGCGATGGGCTTCCGGGCCCGGGCGGCGCGGGGGTCTGGGGACCGGGCGGTGACGAGTAGCGAGGCGACACGTGGCGGCGGCGGGGCTGGGCGGACACGTCCGGACGGCGGGTTTTCGTCCGGCGGCGCGAGGAGAGGGAGAGGTTAGGGTTTGCGCGAGATTTTTGGAAGGGGATCTATATATAGGCATAGAGGGAGCTAGGAGAGTCCAAATGAGGTGCGGTTTTCGGCCACGTGATCGTGATCGAACGATCTAGATGATGGAGAAGGTTTAGGTGGGTTTTGGGCCAAAATGGAGGGGTGTTGGGCTGCAACACACACGAGGCCTTTTCGGTCCCTCGGTTAACCGTTGGAGCGTCAAACGAAGTCCAAATGATACGAAACTTGACAGGCGGTCTACCGGTAGTAAACCAAGGCCGCTTGGCAAGTCTCGGTCCAATCCGGAAATTTTTAACCCCCACACATGAAAACAAGGTAGAAAGGGACACCGGGTGACATAGGAGCGCCGGATTGCAAAACGGACAACGGGAAAAATGCTCGGATGCATGAGACGAACATGTATGCAAATGAAATGCACATGATGACATTATAAGCAATGCATGACATGCAAGCAATGTCAAGGCAACAACAACGACTAACTGGACGACACCTGGCACATCGGTCTCGGGGCGTTACATACTTTCTATTACTTTTCTTGTTTATCAGCCATTTGAATTGGAGAGCGTGATGGCAGTATCTAAGGGAGTAACAACACGATCTTCAGAAAAGATAGTGCTACCAGTTGATGCAGATAGAACCACGGTTGTACTTGCCCAAGGAACAGATCCACCACACATAACCCAGACTCTCGCAAATTGTACCCCTACCCAGTTGGACAGAGAACCAGCTACACCCCTTCTAACCCCAACCCCGGCAGATAGTAACCCAGTTCCAGTTGACACAACACCGTCTCCACCATAGAGCACCCAAACACGAGCAGTTAGTAAGGGAACTGTAGTGCCCAAAGCACGAGGACCACCACTCCGAATCCCAACTCAACGCTTAAAGGAGAAGAAGATTTATTCTCAGGTCAGGTTCTGTAGCTATGGTTCATACTCCTTTGCTCTTGCATGACTGTATTTACTCATACCAACTATTTTCAAATTTGAAGGATGGAATTGAAACTCCAATGGCGCAACAAGTATGTTTTAAACCTGATTCTTTAACTGGTTTGCTGCTGTAACCTGCTCTAAGTTGATTTCAGTTTCAATTGAATAAACAGTTATGTTCTCATGTCATGGACACTACAAGTGTTGTTATTGCTCTATAGTTACCCACACTTATATTCTGTCTATTCTGCTTTGTGTTGAACAAATATTATTTGAACTATGTCTCTATCTTGATTTGGCAACAAAAACTAGAATGATATAGACCATAAAGTGACCATGGTACATAGATATATGTTTGTTTCATGCTGTTATCCTGTCCACTTTACTACTGAACTCATTTACCAAAATGAGTTTCATATACAACATGGTAAACATGTGATGTGTCTGCTTGTTTCTCTTTTAGAATGCGGACAACATATTGGAGAACAGTACCACGTTATCCAATGGTAAAGGAAGTAATGCAGATAAGGTTCAAGATAGTGAGACATCCCTGTTGGTCTCCAAGGAAGCTGATAAAAACTATCTTGACGATAGTGAGGGAACCAAAAAGTCCTGTCTTGATGTAGTGTTCGAGTTACTGGCCACTACTGCTGGCACAAGCTCTTCGAACTCGCTGCCTGAATCATTTCGTCTTCTTGAGTCTCAACCTCAAGTTCAAAGACATCGATCAGATGTGCTGTGACAGGAAGCTGAAGGACTAAGGAAGTCCCTGCAGAATTCAGATGCATATTTTCTGGTGCAACAACAAGCGCTGGAGGATTTAATCGCCAAACAAGAGAAAGTTAATAAGCTTGCTAAGCATCTTGCCAGCATTATGGGTACCCAAGATATTGTTTCTTGAGATCTTCTGAAGTGGTTTCAGTTCTGGATTTGTTTTGCTGCGATGTTTATTTGCGCTGGTCGCCAACTTTGACAACCAGTGTATATGATATGCTGCTTTGTTCCCTATATTTGCACTGGTGGCGAACTTTGATGCCCAGTGGATGTATTATGTGTAATAGCTGTGATAGCCTAGCGTTAGTTGCTTGCTTATTTATTTCCTTGTTGTCTTGTTTATTTGTTTGCTTGTAGTCATTGCAATTCTTTTTCCGTGGTTAGCTAGTGGCTGCAATAACCTATTTTTTTAAAACTAGGCCACAATAACCATGGGCTAATATTTACTGTAGTGACACTGGGCCTCCTACTGGCCGTAGAAACAGTGGGCCTTCTACGGGCCGTAGAAACAATGGGCCTTCTACGGGCCGTAGAAACAATGGGCCTTCTGCGGGCCGTATTATTAATGGGCCTTATACGGGCCGTATAATCGATTGGCCAAACATGGGCCAAACAAACTGCATTATGGCCGTAAACGGGCTAGAGTTGGAATCGTCCGTTCATGGGCCGACCATAATGGGCCATCGTTAATAGGCCGTATTTGATGACGCTATGAAATCGACCCAACGTATTAACGGACCACAAATGGGCCGACTCTAACCACGGGCTGAATTTGGCCCACAAGCAGAAAATGACAGTAACGGGCCGTAAGTAAACGAATGCTGGAAATGAGCCCAAGAATAAATGGGCTCTGAGAAGGCCGAAAGATAACATGGGCTGGAAACGGCCCAACGGAATAACGGGCCGTTAATGGGTATAAAGTGATACACTGTTCATTACGGGCCGGTTTCACCACGGGCCGTTAATGGGTGTAAAGTGATACACTATTCATTACGGGCCAGTTTCACCACGGGTCGTTAGTAGGCCAAGAGTTACATAGGGCCTCATATGGGCCGAAAGACGTCATGGGCCATACATGGGCCAGAAGTGAAAACAGGCTGGAATCATATTGGATGGCCTAGATGACGCTACTGGGCCTAATTCGGATAGGGTGTAATGGGCCTTGGGTTAGCAGGCTGTAAATGGGCTATATTCGAACATGCCGTTAATAGGCTTTCCATGGGCCGGCCCGCCAGCTTTTGACCAAGTCAAACGGGCCGGCCTTTTCACAGGAATGGGCCTCTGTTGGGCCGTGCCACGTGTTGACGTATCATAGGCGCCTTCCGTCCAATGAGTGGTTGACATCTGTCCCAACGATGAGCCGACACGTGTTTCCTCCAACCAATGATGATTTTACACGTGGAAAATCCCCATTGGTCAGGGCTGTTAACGGGTTATCGGATCCAAAACCCGACCCGATAGCTTAACGGCGTTCCGTCACGGTGGATGCCACGTGTTGGTCACCCTTGACGAAAGCACTTCTGTGACGCGCGATTTATCGTCATGGAAGTGGACACTTCCATGATGATAATTTTGGTAATGTCATGGAACACTTCTACGACAGCACAGGTATGACTATCTTGATTCTGTCATAAATTTGTCATGGATGTACATGCATGACAGAAAACGCGACCTACTGTGACAAACACATATCATCACGGAAGTGTATTTTTTGTAGTGTTAATGGCACTTTCATTGTCACAAAGTAATGGAACATGTTTCACATATATCCCATAATCTTTAAGAGTTTGGGTCATCCAAAGTAATTGAGCACAACATGATCCAGCATCAATGTATTCCGCTTCGGCGGTGGATAAGGATACCGAGTTTTGTTTCTTGGAAGACCAAGACACAAGAGATCTACCTATAAATTGACAAGTACCCGAAGTGGACTTTCTACCAACCTTGTCACCAGCATAGTCCGAGTCTGAGTAGCCAACAAGATCAAAGGAAGCCCTCTTTGGATACCAAATGCCAAAATTTGGTGTATGGATTAATTATCTCACTATCCTTTTCACGGCCTTAAGATGACATTCTTTAGGAGCGGCTTGATATCGTGCACACATGCACACACTTAGCATAATATCGGGGCGTGAAGCACATAGATATAACAATGAACCAATCATAGAGCGATAAACCTTTTGATCAAGCGGTTCACCATCTTTGGTTAAATCAAGATGTCCACTAGTAGGCATGGGTGTAGTCATACCTTTGCATTCTTGCATATTGAACTTCTTGAATAAGTCCTTGGTGTACTTCGTTTGAGAGACAAAAGTACCTTCCTTAGTTTGCTTGATTTGCAAACTAAGAAAGAATTTGAGTTCACTCATCATCGACATCTCAAGCTTCTCCGACATTAGCTTTCCAAACTTTTCACTAAAATGAGGGTTAGTTGATCCAAATATAATATCATCGACATAAATTTGGCACACAAATAGTTCTCCATTGACTCTTTTAGTAAAAAGAGTAGAATCTATTTTTCCAATTTCAAAGCCTTTTTCAATAAGAAACTTGGTCAAGCATTTATACCATGCTCTAGGAGCTTGTTTAAGACCATAAAGAGCTTTGTGAAGTTTGTAAACATGATTAGGTTTCTTAGGATTGACTAATCCGTGAGGTTGCTTAACATAAACTTCCTCCTCTATTTCACCATTTAGAAAAGTACTTTTAATGTCGATTTGGTACAAGGTGATATCATGATGATTAGCATAGGCAAGTAAGATGCGAATGGACTCAAGTCTAGCAACGGGGGCATATGTCTCACCATAGTCCATACCTTCGACTTGAGTGTAGCCTTGGGCGACGAGACGTGCTTTGTTGCGAACTACTTGTCCATCTTCATCTTGCTTGTTGCGAAACACCCATTTGGTACCGATGATGTTGTGGTTGTTGTCGGGCTTCTCAACTAATGTCCAAACTTGATTTCTCTCAAAGTTGTGTAGCTCTTCATGCATGGCATTTATCCGATCCGGATCTTCCAAAGCTTCTTCAACCTTCATAGGTTCAATGCTAGAGATGAATGAATAGTGTTCATAAAAGTTAGCTAAACGACTTTTTGAGCGAGTGATTCTCCCGGTTTGGATATCATTGTAGATTTGCTTGACGGGATGGTCTTTAGCAATTCTTGCTCGAACTAGTGAAAGATTTTGCTTGGATCTTGGTTGAACATCTTCTTCATCTTGTTCTTCTTCTTGGCCTTCTTCGTTGTTGACGTTGTCGTTCTCTTGTCGTGGTGAAGAAGGAGGTTGTTGTCGTTCATCTTGGTGCACTTCCTCGTTTTCTTCATCTTGGTGTGTCCCACTTGTGGATGCTTCCGTATCAACTCTTGGTTCACCTTGTCGTGAGGTAGAAGCTTCCACTTGGATGGACGAGGTACTCTACTTCACCTTCGTTGGACGAATCTTGCCAATAGACAAGTCTTGGATTGCTTCTGAAGGGTCTTTGTCTCCTACATCAACTGGCAATTGCTCTACTTGCGAGCCATTAGATTCATCAAACTTCACATCTACCGTCTCTTCAACCTTTCGGGTGAAATTGTTGTAGACACGGTATGTGTGAGAGTTTGAGCCATAACCAAGTAGAAAACCTTCATGAGACTTAGGATCAAATTTAGAACGATGATGTTTATCAAGAATGTAGCACTTTGAGCCGAATACTCGAATGTATCCAACTTGTGGTTTGTTACCGGTGAGGAGCTCGTATGCCGTCTTACCGAGTAGCTTGTGAAGATACAAGCGATTTGTTGCATGACAAGCTGTCTCAACCGCTTCCGCCCAAAAGTGCTTTGGCGTCTTGTACTCATCAAGCATTGTTCTTGCCATTTCGATGAGTGTCCGGTTCTTCCTCTCAACAACTCCATTCTGTTGAGGTGTGTACGTAGCCGAGAACTCATGTGAAATCCCTTCTTCGTCAAGAAAGGTATCCACATTTGCGTTCTTGAACTCCATTCTGTTGTCGCTTCGAACCTTCTTGATCTTCAAGTCAAATTGATTTTGGGCCTTCCTAGTGAAGTTTTGGAAGATCTTTTGGACCTGCGATTTGTCATCAAGAAAGAACACCCACGTAAATCTTGAAAAATCATCAACTATCACTACAAAAAAAAAGAGACATCCGTGACATTTTGGGCCGAACGAATTTTTTTTTCTGTCATACATATGACACTTCTATGACAATAATTGTGACAAAACCCGGTATCATCATAGATGTGGTGGGCTCCTACTTCTATGACAAAAAATCATGACACAAAATGGGCTTTTCGTCCTGGGCGGGCCGGAGACGCAGCTGCATGACATTCTTTGGGCCGTCCATGACGGAAAAAACCATGGTAGAAGCGAGGGCGAGGAAAATTTTGGGGAGTTTCCGGTTACGGTGGGAGGTCGGGGGCCGAGCGATGCGCGTTTCTCTCGTACACGTATGCGCGTGTGTGGGAGGCGTTGGCTCTAACTGAACCCGAGCAAGGCGTTGGGCTCTAACTGAATCTGAGCGATTGCACTGCAGGCTACGCATTACTGAAACCGAGCGATCGAGCGATGGCTGTTAACTGAACCCGATCGAGCGATTCCTTCGCTACTGCTGCTAACTGAAGGCGATCGATGCTGCCTCTGGGATGAACAGTGAGCGTTGCGGGGGGTTTGGATGAACAGTGAGTAGTGGCATTGCCTATGGATGAACAAGACCCCGTGGTGTGGTGGAGGGCTGGATGAACAGTAGAAAGTGGAGGGGTGCCCGTGGAGGGGTGGTTGAACAGGACCCCGTGGTGTGGAGGGCTGGATGAACAGTAGACGGTGGAGGGGTGCCCGTGGAGGGGTGGTTGAACAGTAGCCGGTGGAGTAGTGTGAGATGGAGGCTGGATGAACAGGATCCCGTGGAGGCTGGAGGAGGTCGACGGTAGCCCATGGAGGCTGGAGGAGGTCGACGGTGGAGATGAACAGTATCCCGTGGAGTCCCGTTTTGCGGTACGCCACACCCCTCCCGATGAACAGGACCCCCGTTTCGACCGTAGCGCTCCAACACAAGTCCGTTTCGTCTGTTTTGCCGTACGCCACACCCCTCCCAATGAACAGGACCCCTGTTTCGACCGTAGGAGGTCCGTTTCGTCCGTTTTGCGGTACGCCACACCCCTCTTGATCAATAGGACCCCTGTTTTGACTGTAGGAGGTCTGTTTCCTCCGTTTTGCGGTACGCTAGACCCCTCCCGATCAATAGGACCCCGTTCAGGCCTCCTTTCCATCGCCTGTTCCGTACAAGCCCTCCCGATGAACATGACCACGCATTCCGTTCCGACCCAGCCGGTTGGCTCCCACGCGTTCCGTTGCCTCCCGATGAACACGATGCATTCCGTTGCCTCCCCATGAACATGACGCATTCCGTTGCCTCCCCATGAGCATGACGACGACGCTGTTTCTCCATTCCGACCCAACCATGTACACGAGCCCTGGTCGTACGTATGCGCGAGTAGGCGTTCGAGACCCCGCCCCTATGTACACATACGTGGCTGTATTTTCTTTCTGGCACCCTGGCCTCTGTACGTACGTGTACATGCTACGTGCGCGCCTCTACTACGACACGTACGCGCCTCTACTACGACACATATGCGCCTCTACTACGATGTGCGCGCCTCTACATCCACTAGTATATATGTACGTACACGTTCGCGACCAGAATGACAACGCTACGTACGCTTCGACCAGGTGGGTCCCGACTGTCAGGCACTTCCTTGCCTGCGAAGATGTAGCTCGTGGGTCCCAGCAGTCAGGGGGGAAAATCATTTTTTTTTGCCCAGACGCACTTCCTTGCATGCGAAGATGTAGCTGGTGGATCCCAGCAGTCAGGGGCAAATGTTTTTTTCACGAAATACGGTGGCCTGTCCGGTGGGTCCCCGCTATCAGGTGGAGGAATAATTATTTTGCACGTAATAAGGAGGCACTTCCTTGCTGCGGCCGTGGACCCAGCTGTCAGCCTCTCCACGTACAATCCAAGTCCGATGGAAGCCGTTCCTTGACCACGTTGACCACGCCGCGCCGAGAGCACCAGGGGAGTGGACGACGACGAGGCCTAGGAAGGGGACGACGCGGAGCCGGGGAAGACGCGTCAGTGGATGCCCACGCGTAGAGGAGTACGAGGGTTCACTGGTTCGTTGCGGTGTGAGGCTGCCGTCGCCGCAGAATAACAGGGGGTGTGGGTGAGTAGAGGGATGGCCTGGCCAGCGGTGGGAGTAGTAGGGGGCAGTGAGGCCTCCACCGCATCGCAGCGGGCCACGGGAGGCAGGAGCACGAGGCACGACCGACGCTCGTTTGGGCGGCTGGAGCAAGAAGACCAGAGGTTGAAGAAGCACTACGTCTGTTGGATGGACATCGTACGATCACTAGAGCTAGAATCGTGCATATTGACTAAGTTGACAAAGCCCTCCGTCCCTGTCAATTTAGTAGGCCCACAAGTCAGCCTGCCACTATACTGGGTCCCAGCTAACAGGGGGAGTATTCATTTTTTTTGTGCGTAATAAGGAGGCACTTCCTTGCGTGTGAAGATATAGCTGGTGGGTCCGAGCTGTCAGCGGCGGTAACGTTTTTTCGCGAAATACATAGGCCCTTTCAGTGGGTCCCTGATGTCAGGTGGAGGAATCATTATTTTGCGCGTAATAAGGAGGGATTTCCTTGCGTGCGGCCGTGGACCCAGCCGTCGGCCTCTCCACGTACAGTCCAGTTCAGATGCATGTCGGTCGTTGACCACGTTGACCAGGCCGTGCCGAGAGCACCAGGGCGGTGGACGACGGTGAGGCCTAGGAAGGGAATGGCATGGGGGTAGGGAAGACTCGACAGTTGTTTCCCACGCGGAGGGGACTACGACTGTATGAGGGTTTACTGGTTCGTCTGCCGTCACCGGAGAATAACAGCAGGTGTGAGTGAGTAGAGGGATGGCTAGGAGAACGATGGGAGTACGGTGGGGTGGTGAGGCCTGCGCGCCAGCAGAGCCGGTTGCGGGGAGGAGGGAGCAGGCAGTCCCGCCGGCGCTTATTTGAGCGGCTGGAGCAGGAAGAGCAGAGATTGAAGAAGCACGACGGCCGTTGGATGGCCATCCAACAGTCACTGATTGTGCGTCAACCTTTTTTTAGGAAAGCCTCAAATCTGTGGAAAACAGCATACAACCCATCTGCCATTATTTCTAATAATTTACAACCCATTGGCTAATTATTAAGGTTTTTTTGGAGCCCATATTCTTTTTGTTAGCATTACAGCCCATATTGTGGCCACGGTTAAAAATTTATACGAAATTTTGCATATTTCGGTGCGGTCCGAACTGTTTTTAATCCCGAAATTTCGACTCACATTCAAACTGATTTTAAAAATAAATGCATATCAATATAAAATCCAACAAATTCTCCACACATAAAAATTAATGTAATTTAAAATCTTGAAATAAAAAAAGATATTTGAAACTAATTGCCGGTTTGATGTGTTTTAAAAATGTACAACCCATTTCTCATTACTGATGGGCCATTTTCTCGGCCAGCCGAATGAAAGCTCTCCTCGTCTTGAAAGACTTGCAGCCCAACAGGACTGACAAAGCGACTTACTTGGCAAATCACAAAAAAAACTGGGCTATGGCCGTGGACCCAGCTGTCAGCCTCTCCACGTACAGTACTCTTCCGATGGAATGTCGTTGACCATGTTAACCATGCCGCGCCGAGAGCACCAAGGCGGTGGATGATGGCGAGGCCTAGGAAGGGGACGACGCGGAGCTAGGGAAGATGCGGCAGTGGATGCCCACGCGGAGAGGAGTACGAGGGTTCACTGGTTCAGCTGCGATGTGAGGCTGCCGTCGCCACAGGGCCTGGCTAGTGGTGGGAGTAGTAGGGGGTGATGAGGCCTCAACGGCAGCACAACCGGCCACTGGAGGCAGGAGCAGGCGGTCGCCCCGGTGCTGGTTTGGGCGGCTGGTGCAAGAAGAGCAACGATTGAATAAGCGGCAGGACCGTTCGATTCAAATCCAACGGTTACTGCTGCTAGAATCATTTGTTGACTAAGTTGACAAGCCATGCGTACACGTCAACTTAGTAGGCCCACAGGTCAGCCTCCCAACCGGTGTGCCCCAGATGTCAGTGGGAGGAATATTTTTTTCGCGTAATAAGGAGGCAGTTGATTACGTGCGGCCAGGCCAGTGGAGGGAGTAGGGTGGGCCGGGGAAGCCTGCGCGACATCACAGTGGGCCACAAGAGGAGGGAGCAGGCAGTCCCGCCGGCACTAGTTCAGGCGGCTGGAGTAGGAAGATTAGAGATTGAAGAAGCACGTCGGCCGTTGGATGGACATCCAACAGTCACTGCTGCTAGAATCGTGTGTTCACTGATAAAGCCTTGCGTAAACAAGTCAGCCTCGAAATTTGTGGCGTGTACAGCCCATTTCCTATTATTTTTATAATTTTTACTCATTTTCTAATTCATATGGAATTTATTGCAGCCCGTTTTCCATTTTTAGAATTGCTGGCCATTTTCTGATCGGTACCGGGGTCAAAAAATTAACTAAATATGTGGGAAATTTTGAAAATTCGCAAATTTTTGTTGGGGAACGAAATATTCTTAATCCAAAAATTAATAGCCATACTAAAAAAAATTTAAAAATAAATTAGTACTATGTCATGTTAAATCCAATGAAATACGTATAAGATATCAGTGAAGAACAAAAACAAAAAAACAAACTTATATCCCATTTGCTATAAAATTTTTGGAATTTTCAACCCCTTTTGATATTACTTTTAACAGACATTGACCATACTCTTAAGCCAGGCCGGAATGCATCCCTCCTCGTCTTGAAAGATTTGAAGCCCAGTAATTCGGAGAAAACAAATAGGCCTAGCTTGGGTATTCTTCAAAAAGAAATACTGGGCTACCTATTTTCCCAAAGAACTGGTGCATGAGCATTTAGCTTTATTTATTTATTTATTTACTTATTTATGTTTAGGGGACCATGAGCATGTACCTGGGCCGGATTCATGTGAGAGCCTCCCTTCCAGTTAATTATGGGCTTCTCTATTGGGCCTTCATCAGTGGGCTGCATGTTATCAACAAGTGGAAAATGTGTTCCGTATGAAAAATAGTATGCGCTACGTACGGTATGGGGCACTAAAGGATCGAACCGTGCAACGACTTCCAAAACATTGTGTTTGTCGTTCTAACACCACATTTATTCAACCAACAGACGAAATATACTACTGATTGTACATTGAAAACAGCAGCAGCAACAACCAGGGCTGGGGGTGCAACAAAAGAAGTAAGCAGGCCAGAAGAGTGAAGACGCAACTCTCTCTTCCAAACCAAACATCAGCCATCATTACAAAAGGGCTACAAAAAAGAACAAGTGTATGCATCAAACTAAATAAAGATCCTACTACACCAAGTGTACGCATCTAACTAACTGGCTCAGTTAGACGTTACTATTTATTAAGCCGTGGAGATTGGCTGACGGCTTGAACCAGATGGGTGCCTGACGGGGGAAACTCTAGCCAGCAGGTCGAAGTCTGATACTTATGACCCTCTCTCCTACTTTGGGCTGCAGAGCGTGGCGGCACATATCAGGGTATGGTGCATGCAGAGACGCATGGTATGCTGTGTACACACAGTTTTGCCTGATGAACGAAACCGCACTGCCCTCATGATCCTTGCATGGTACTGAGATTGTCCACACACGAAACAATGAGCTTGATTACCTCTATGGGGAGTGAATTCCAGCCACTCTTTCGGCGGACGCTACTCGGTTCTGCCATTGTTAGTGCTTGGGTTTCAGATGGGGGGGGGGGGGAGGCGCCTTAGCGGGGATGGAAGATTTGATGAGATTATGTGCGGACAAAGATGGAGAAGAGAATATGTGCTGCGGGAAGTGGACAGGTGATGATGACTACAGCACGCCACTTGACTTATGAGACACATACCAGCAGCGTAGGGTCATGTCGATGCCAGACAACTTGCTTGAGTGATTACAGTACTGGTACTCCCTACAGTGCTATGCCCTAACTTGCTTGAGTAGAGTAGTAGAGTAGGACTCTGCTCTACTACTAGCACCGGAGGAGTAGTATATTCTAATCTAAAATAGTTACAAACTTCAATGCCCGAGCGTGCAGTGGCGGAGCCACAGGGGGGACGAGCGGGGGCCAGGCCCCCCCAAGGTTTGTGTTGTACACGAGTAAAGCCACAGGTGGTTAATGGAAATCATCGTGTCTAGGAGTAGTTCGCCCCCTCCAATGGATGCGCTCAAGGCTTGCAAGCCCAAATGCTCAGTAGACTACGACCAATTTAGGTAGTATATACAGCCCATTACTCATTCAAAAAAAACTATAGCCCATTACTAGTTGGGCAGCCTAATATATTGGAAATTAACACGGCCAGTTTAGAGGAAACAGACTACGAAATCGTCTAGTAACTGTCTCGGCGCCGCCGCCGCATGAATCGCTGCGTGTGTGCGTCTAGGAATAGTTGGGCGAAGTGTTGCCGGCGGCGGCACTGCACAGCTACTCCGGACCAGCGGTGACGGGCGAAGCTGCTATGTGGCGCCCGGCGACCACGACTACCGACGCGCAAGAAAATCCTATGGTCAGTCTACCCATTGATTTATACTATGTTACGGATCCAAAAATCTGGATTAGGATGCAACAGCCAACAGTTCCTTGATTTAGATGAATTAGTCAGATCTGTACTGCAAATTAGGTATGATGCATTGATTATATCATTTACATTTAATTTTTTTGTCAACTGTGTGTTTGTATCTGTGTAGTTATGAAGAGGAAAATATATTTGTTTGAACCAATTATATGCTCATTTGCTCTTGTTGGCAGTCAAGAAGCCAAATTGAAACTATATATATATAGAATTGCTCCACTGACCGTATAATTTATCAGAAACATTTGATATATTTGTGACATTATTTTCTTTTTGTCATGACTCAGCCCCCCTATGTTCAAATCCTGGCTCCGCCCTTGTGAGCGTGGAACGACTACGAACCGTGCTCAAAGACCATGAAGGCATCTCGTCCTCTTCCTCCCTCCCTCTCGCACCACCCATGAAGGCGCCTCACCGTATCTGCGCTCCATCTAACCCTGCCATCCAAACATCTTTTTGGTTAGAGTTAGTTCAGAGCTAGTTCAAGGTTAGAATCTAACTCTAACCTCTAACTGAGTTAGAGTATCCAAACAGGGACCGTGTCTACGTGGTGTTTGGACATGGGCGACAACCTCAACGCCAACGGTGCTGCTCCCGTTGCACCGTATGTGTTTCTGTCCTTCCTGTTTGAAATCGTGGTAGAATTCATGTTTCTACTCTGTATCCTACTACTATGCTAGTCCACATGATTAGTTTCATCTCTGTTATAGCCGTCATGATTTATTTTGTGCTTATTCGGATTAAATCTCGTAGTAACTTGCTCATATATTCAACTGGCGCAACGTCCCCCACAGCCACTCCCATTTCATGGACGGCCTGGTCAATGCCTCCAAGGAGCCCTTCGTCCACTGCTATGAGTGCCCGATGTCATTTTGTGGCTCGCCGGCGGACATGGTGCATCACCTCACGGATGCGTGCAACGGTCACTACTGGCCCTTGGCAGAGAACATCAAGTACGAGACGTGCTACCCGTTCACCATGCCGAAGTCGCTGGAGGATCACCGCCGCCTGCTAGTCTCGGAGGAGTACGGCAACATCTTCCTCTTGATCGTGGGCACCGGCGAGGCCCGCGTAGGCCGCCGCCCCGTCTCTGTAATGTGCGTCAAGGGCGACGCCGCTGACGCTGACACTGGAACGAGGCCGATGTATAGGTGTGTGGTTAGTGTTACTACCCCTCTGGGTCGCGTGGGCGGCGACACCGGCCTCATCGAACGGACTTGGACTCTGGGGAGCTGGGACTATCCCACCAATGTGGACTTGGAAAACCCATGGCATCCTTTACCCGTCGACGCGGTGCACGGGGACTCCAAGGAGGTTCACCTGGACATACGCATTATCAAGTTAAATGTTGATCATTAGTCTTCGCTCAATGTAATCCGCTGTCTAAGCATGTGGAGACTTCCATGCAGGATCTTGCTCTATTGGAGTATCGTGCATGAATAAAAGTGTATCCGTTTGTGGTTTAGTCTAGAATCTTCCATGTATGAATTTTTACTACAGTACTGGTGAAAGACTTACGATGAACCATTTCTTACATCTCCTCTGCCCGCTTGCAAGTCATCCTGATTTAATCCCTTTGTCTAGGTGTATAAGGGCATGGTTAATATTACTTAATAGTATAGCCAACTGTTGACTATAAGAAAGTGCCATGTCATCTGTAGCCAACATGTATAACAATCGGTACTCAAAAACTAATTCTTACTAGTGTGTATGCACGTCTTAACAGTATGGTGTGATTCCACCAAAAAATACTTTGAAAAATGAATTCTGAGCAAAAAAATATTGTTGATGCACACGAAATAGAGTTTAGAAATTTACTAACTGGTAGTACAAAATGCAACTACTACCTGCGGTCATCCAGAAATTTTCAAAGAATATAAAAAAGTACGTGGTGGAACCCATAAATTGTTTACTTCAACTTTAGTTTCTCCTCCAGACCATCTCACATCGGCTCACAACCAACTCTTTTTTTACTCATCACAACCTGACAATTGCAGCATAGTAGAGGAGGCATAGGTCTTCTTTTCAGGAAGGTATGACACGACGCAGCGATGGTTCCAGAGCCAAGTAGATTCAGCTGCAGGCACTGTTCACTGCGAATTCCTCCAATATCAGCCATTAGATTTAGGAGATGGGTGGCTAGGATTGATGCTCTAGGTGCAATCCAGGACTCGTATACTATATAGTAGTAGTAGTATAGATAGTATAGAAAAGATCATTTCTTGCAAAGCACAATAAGTGTTATTTTTTCATAAGTTTTGGATGCAGGTTGAACAGTTAAACGCTTTTGTTTGCAAAAGATACCTTTTTATCTATTTCACCTGGATGTTTGTGAGCTCTAGAGATGAAATAATATCCGAAGAAACCTATCGATACCCGTTACACATGAGATGACCCCCACATCCTTTGTCAAAATAAACAACTCCCCGATCAATGCATTTCACTCTTCGGTGCAACGCACGGGCACCTTACTCTATAGATTAGTACGACCAAAAATTGAACTAACATTATATATAGTACGATAAATGCTGATGCATGTCCACCTAAAATTATATCTTTCAAAACTATGTTCAAATATGAATCCAATGATATAGTTTTTGTTGACATGCACTAACGTTTTGTCAGTTAAATCTTCAGTCAAATTCAATGGGGGACTAATAAACCGCGACCGATGTAGTACAAGTGTAGAGGGCGGCGCTGCATGGGAGTCTCACCTCTCACCCCGCTCGTGGCGCGGCAGTAAAGCCGTCATATCACAAAACCCAACCACTCCCAGTAATAAGTGGCCTGGTAAAATAAATGGACAAGCAACCATCACATCCCTCCGTCTTTTTTGCATTTCATCTCTCTGCATTTACTTTCTCCGGTTCATCTCGCACACTCGATCCCTAGCTACTACTCCTAGGGCCAGTTCTTTTGGCGGCTTCCCCAGATTTTCCCACAAGACTAGTCACAGTGGAGAGTAACAATAAGGCGCCTCACTCATTTATTTGGGCTTCTAAACTACTACTCCGTCTTGGTTTATTCCTCACCATTGTAATTTGTGCTAAATTTTGACCAAATATTTAACTGGTTTATTCCTCACCATTGTAATCCCTCCGTCTAGGTGTGTAAGTCATTTTACGAAAACCAAATAATCCCAAAACACTTAGGCGCGGTGCATTAACTTCTACCTCGTTTCTTGTTTCTTGACATATCAACCAATAAGAGATAAAGAGTGTGCATGCTTTTAATGACTTGAGATATCAAACACGACATGCAGTGGTTAGTTCATTGCATGCAATACTATTAATTAGCAAATAAACATTAACATTTCTCGTTTTCTCCTCCTCCTTGGTCACGGTGCACAACCTACGAGCAAGTACAATAGAGACTAGTCAGTAGGCTATAACATCTTCCACATCAGCAAAATCATAGCTGGAGGAGAGAGAAGTGAGAAGAAAGGACCAAGCGGGCGCTTCGCGAGTCGCCGGGCGATAGCGCAAGCAACGAGGAAAAGGAGCCTGCATGCAGCCCATGCGAGCGCTACGGTCGGCGTTCAGCTCCCCCAGCTAATCCTGTCACTTTCCTTTGCCTAGCACAGCATGCATGCATTAAATGTATAGCCAACACTACAACCATTCTACAATATGAACTTTTTCAAATACAGGCTACAGGTGACATGGCTCTACTATAGAGCTGGCAACAGGCTTTACTATTAACCTTGCTCTAAGATGACTTACTCACCTAGACGGATGGAGCAGTGCATGTGACATGCACTAACATTTCATTAGTTAAATTTATGATCAAAATTTGACACAAATTACAATGGGGACCAATAAACCAGGACGGAGGTAGTAGTTATGGGATTACTAATCTAGAAGCCTAAAAGAACTGGCCCCTGGTACTCCTACTAGTAGTAGTACTCAAGTTGGAATTCCAATTGCACGGCACAACTTGTTAGGCAAAAAATTTTATACAGGGTGTAGGAAGCGGTTTGGGAATTTGCACGCCTTTCCAACCAGTGAGATACTCCATACAAAGTACGACAGAGAAATAACCACAGAGAAGGAAGCTAAAAGTAAACAATCAAACGAGCATTTTTGCATTTGTTTTGCATTGAATTGTTTCACAAGCTTGACTAGTGCTGTTTTTCTACTTTTACAAAAACCGCATCGTAATGTTAAAACGTGCATTTGCAAGTACATAAGTAATAGTAGTACTCCCTCCGTCTAGGTGTAGGTCTTCCCTCCTTCTTGGTCACGGTGCACAACCAAAGATGACTTATTGACCTGGACGGAGGGAGTAGCACAGTCTGCAAGCATATATCGAGAGAGACGTGTAGTGCGATAGTATATAGTAAAGTTTGTGCTATATGCACGTACTTGCAAAATGCGTACGAATACACAAGGTTTCCAAACTTTCCCTTTTACATACTTAATTAAGGACGCTAAAAATTCCTGAACGTTTGGGATTTATCATTTGCGTCCCAAAACTAATGAGATCGCCTTACGAAACAAAAATTATACTCCTCCTAAAAGCCACGGCGCTCGCAGGAGTGCTTGCGGCGCCACGAGTGCCCTGGTGCACGGCCGTTTCCCAGCGCGCCGACACAACGCCTCTTCCTCAGCCTCGCAACTCGTGAGGTGCTGATTGGCGGCTTGCCAGCGGGCGAGCGTGATCTCACCGGTGTGGTGATCCGGCGCCAACAGGTACTCCTCCTTGCTGGAAGCGTGCACCCGGTCCACGTAGCGCCAAGCGTAGATGAGGCGCTTGGGCCCGACTGCACTCAGGGCGTCGGCACGGGCGTCCTCGGCCACCCTCACGGCCCTCGCACGAGCCTTCTGCCAAAGAGCGAATCGCCTGACTCTCTCAGACGCGACATAGGCCTCCCAGGCAGCTTGTTCCGCGGTGCGCTTCTCTTCCTCGGCCTTCTTCTCTGCCTCTATTTTGGCGCGCTCTGCTGGAGGCAAAGCCTCCCACAAGGCGACATCCATTTCTTTCCAAAGATCCTCAAGGCTGGGGGGCTCGGTGGGCGGCGCGGCGTTCTCCTCGTAGCGGGGAGCCGACGCGTCCTCCGGCGCACGTGCTAGCGAGATTGGGAACGCCGACGCGTCCACCTCGACGCGTCGCCGCGAGGAGTGGAACGCCGACGCGTCCTCCTCGACTAGTGGCGGCGAGGAACGGAATGGCAACGCGTCGCGGCGAGGAGCAGAACGCCGACGCGTCCTCCTCGACTAGTGGCGGCGAGGAACGGAATGGCGATGCATCGCGTAGCGGCAAGGAGCGGAACACCGACGCGTCCTCCTCGACTAGTGGCGGCGAGGAATGGAACGGCGACGCGTGACCGTCCGCGCAGTGCATCAAGGGGCTCCTAGGGCTTGGGAGGGGTGATGCCATGGTGGTCGACGTGAGAGGGAGGGGGAGGAGATAGCGATGAACGTGAACGTGAGGGGGAGGAGATAGCAATGTCGTGGGAGGCGTAGTATTTATAGCGAGCAATGGCACACCTACGTAAGATATAGACTGAGCTGCACTGACTTAACTGCAGGTCCAGTTGCGTCACTGACATGTGGGCCAGACCCCTATTGGGCCCATATGTCAGTGACCCAATGCACCTGTAGTTAAGTAACAGCTACATGGGCATATTTGTTGGATTAAATTACGGGGAGCGAAGGGGTGGAAATATTGCTGGTCATAACGGATTGGACGAGCGTGGGGGGAGGAGAGTCATGCATGCAGATTTTTTCACACGGGGTGGAGTGGTGGGACCGCCGGAGGGAGGAGGAGAGTTTGGCAGGCATATTGTTTCCACACATGGAGAGGAAAAGATTTGGAGACGAACGGGCTTCCTGCAGGTATGGGGAACGGTGCATAATAAGTCATCTTGCATGCCGGGCTAGGTATAGTCTCAAGTCATTAAAAACATACACGCCCCGCACATGTTCATATTTCAAGGTGCACTAAATTATTGCATGTGATGATTAAGGCTGGCCATAATGGTGGTATCTTAGCTGGTATCATGCACATGGGAATATCAAACATGCTGATGTGGCAAAGAATTAAAGAAGAGAGGGGGGTTAGAGGGGGTTAGAGTAACTAGTGTTCATGCATGCATCTCATTTTCCATTCACATTTTACAAGTAAAATTCATGGACAAACTTTGACCCAAAGTACGATGGGGACTAGTAAACCAGAATGGAGGTAGTAGTTTTTTTAATCAAAGAAGGGTTTCCCCTTCCGATTTTCATTACTGAAAACTAGAATCTAAATCTAAACCATAGTATTTGCCCTAGAACTACCAGGTTCAACATCTCGCAACATAAACCCATACAACCTCCATCACAAAAAAACCGTACAACCATACGCCAAGGAGGTACGTAGTACTATGAATTCCATTTTCGCTCCATACCAATCGTTCTAAAAACTACTTACTACTTATAACACGCCATTGAAAATCAGAACTCTTAACCCCGCTAAAAAACGATATTTCAAACGTGGCTACTCGATCTGTGGCAACTGGCGAGTCACCGCGCTCCAAGTCGTTCACTTGTGGTCCCGACCATCAACTCATATCGATCAAATTATCACGCGAGCTGACTATTCCTACAAAGGTGCTCCACCACGTACCCGGTACCCGCGAATGTAGCAATCGTGCACCTAGGGTTTTAGGATTTATTTGTTAACATCGCCTTTACATAACACTCATGTGTGTGAGATAGCGAGAGGCTGACTGCGTGCGTGCGCCTCTTCTCTTCGTATATGTACTCCACCGTTTGTCTGGTGTCCAAAAAATTATAATAACTACTAGCAATGTGCCAATGCGTTGCCACATGATCAAAGTAGATTAATACATATTCACCGATTTGATAGAAAAAAAGTCTAGTTTTGAAATACGTATATCACTAAAAATATGTTATGTTTCACTCAAAATATATTCCTTTGGCGGTTTTGATGAGATAAGGGAGGAATGTTGTTGGTTTCAAGATTCGAGAAGTGGTATATGTCTAATTTCTACTCTTACTAGCAAGATGCCCGTGCGTTGCACGGAACATCAAGATCTTGTGGGAGAAAAGGATGAACGAGGGAAGGCCTTATCTGCAAATGTGGTGAAGAGTGCGGGTAAATTGCCATATTTTCCTTCCTATCCGTCAGATATAAATCGGACGACCTACATTGCAGGATGGCAGGCCCACCATCATCACCAACTCTATTTTTTATCCCTACTCTTATAAAAGGCATTGTCGGTGATGATCGTGTGCCTGCCATCCTGCAATATAGGCCGTCCGATCTATATCTGATGGATAGGAAGGAAACTATGGCAATTTTGCAAAAAGATACCCACACCCCTCTCCACATTTGCAAATAAGGCCTTCCCTCGTTCATTCTTTTCCCCCACTAGATAAACTACTCATACAAATGCATCTTGATGTTCCATGCAACGCATGGGCATCTTGCTAGTTGTTGCAAAAAGCCCATGTGTGTGTGAGAGAGGAAAAGTGGAGGAGGACGGAGTGCATGTGTGACAAAGACACAAGGAGTGTGTGTGCGATAGGTATCAGCTTAAAATGAGGCGATAGTGTGTGTGTGCACGATCGAGAGGGCGTGTCTCAAGAAGGGAAGAAAAATCTACATAGATACAAGGAGTGGGAGAGAGACATGTATGCGATGGTGGAAGCACGAGTGTGCGGGTGTATAAACCTATCTAGAGGCTAGCTAGTCGATAAATGTTTGTGAGAGAAATACGAGTCAGGGTGCAAAAGCGAGAGTTTTGTGTGTGTGAGAGAGAGACGGTAGTCGGGAAGGGGAGTGGAAGCAGGAGTTGTGTGTGTGTGTGTGTGTGTGAGAGAGAGAGAGAGAGAGAGGAGACAATAGTTGGGGTTGTCTGATCGGTAAACAAATGAATAATGTCAGTCTGGGATGGAGACGAAATGGAGACCGCAACAAATGTTGTGTATACAGGAGAGAGAGAGAGTAATTTTAGTGGTATGAGTCATATGTAGAGACATATAGGGTGTGTGAGAGAATCCCATAGAGAGAAAGACAAAGTGAAAGACGAGTGGAGACTGTGTGTGTGGCAGTGAAAAAGAAAGCTTAGGTACCGAGTGATACCAGAGAACAGTAGAGATGTGAGAGATAATGAAAACCGTGTAATGTATAATGATAGGGAGAGTGTGACACTTCTCAAGGGAGACGTCGAGAGACCATGTTTGCGAGGATAGGAGAAACATGAAGTGAGCATGCGGGTGAGCTGGAGAAAAGAGAGTGATAGCTACCCGAAGGAGCATGCATGCGAGAGAGATGGGCGTGAAAGGAGTGAACAAAAAAGGGATTCAAATATTTGAATTCGAGATCATGATACATGTAATCCATACTTGAACCAAAATTGATCTATCAAACATGCATACTCATATGAATTCACGCACATCTATGTTATTTAATATGTAGATATTACTGATCCATACATTTTACTAGAACATAATTTGGTTAAATTTTTTCGAATTCAACCTTAAGATTTCGAGATCGTTGTATTTGTAAATCATATTATACATATAAAGGAGCAGAATTCTTTGTTGTGCTTTTGAAAGTATATATAAAAAATGATGTATATAGAATGTAATTCCAATTGAAAGTGGATCCTGCCCGAAAAAAATAGAATACAAACGGGATTTGAATTGAGTTGGCACGGTAAATGTGCACTCTGCAAAATTTGAACGAAGCGGGGAAAGTCGCAGTAACCGCCCGAAACCAAAATCCGCAAGATGGAAATCACTACTGCCTATCCCTGCCACGCAAAGCCTATCTGCTGGATTTCTATAGGTTTCAATAGGGGTAGGTTTGTAATTTCACCCAAACGTGACGTAACCGCCTCTCACCCGGATTCATACACGGTGGGCGCCAAAACACAGTGTGTCCTCGGCCGAAATCAACTCCCTCCCCAATTCATATTCATACACGGTGGGCGCCAAAAACAAACTCTCGTTGGCAAATATTCGGTGTATGCGAGATTACCATCCTATCCCCAACCGACTAATGTTGCTGTGATGTAGTAGAAATTTGAAACGGGGGCATGGTTCCCCCTTCCTCTCTACCTCCCTTTTCCCCATTCGTACTCCGTGGGCGCCAAAACACCCTCTCCACCCCACCCTCCTCCGTCCGCCGCCGTCCGCCACCCCATCCACCGCCGTCCTCCTCCACCATGCTGGAGCTGATACCCCGACGCCGCCGTCCATTACAAGAGATCGACCTCTCTCATCCACGGCTTCGGACCGGGATCCTTGCATCATGTCCTCTCGCTTCATCCCCGCCGTCGTCCACCTTGCCGGCGCCGCTCCTATGACTGTCTCGTCCACCACGCCCCGCCGCCACCATCTACCCTCCTAGATCTGCTTCCACGCCGCCGACAGCCATCTCTACCGCAGCACCGTCAAATTCTCAGCAGATGCGTACACGACGCCGCACCAAAGGCGGTACTCTTTCGTATCTGCTCAACTTATTTATCGCAGCAAGAAAATAGATCACCACTGCTTTACTCTGATTTCTTGTCTTGGTTGCGAAGTTGCCTTTGTCCGGTTTGCACCTTCAGATCCGCCATGGCAGGCTCAACACTATACTCCCAATGCTTATGGTTTTCCCCTTTTATATTCTACACTAGTTAAATCACAGTAGACTAAATTTCAAAATTGGGTCAGTCGATTTTTCAGAGCTCGCCGGAGTTCGCCGGTGCGATCGAAGGGGCTCGGGTGGTTGTGGGGCCTCGCCGGATGAAGAAAACTCGAGGCGGGTGGGGGTTGGGGCGGTGGTGGGGGGTGGGGGTGGCGGAGGAACACAGGCGGTGGGGGCCGGTGGTCCGGCCGGCGGCCCGTGCGGTGTTCTGTATGGGAAGAATCAGAGACGAGGAAGAAGAAGGGTTAGGAGACATAGGATCTTCATCCAACCGCCTGAAATGGTCGAGAGACAGCTGGGAGTTGCATTCTTAATGCGCTCTGGTTCATCATGTGTGGGCACTGCGCAACCAACATTTTATTATCCAAAATCTGCTTCTTCTTCTTTACCATGTTCCTCTTCCGTTCTTCTTTAACATGTACTCTCTCCGTCCCTAAATACAAGTCTTCATATAGATTCCACCATGGACTACATATGGAGCAAAATGAGTGAATCTACACTCTAAAATGTATTTGGATACATCTGTATGTGATCCATACTGGAAATCTCTACCAAGACTTATATTTTGGAACGGAGGGAGTATGATAGTAGTACAGTATGTTCCTTTACTAAAGATGAGCAGGGACATTTGCAGTGTAGAGCTCTATACGGTACCGCACCTTCACTGATGTTAACACTGATGTTAACAGTACCGCACCTTCACTTGAAGGGAGCTGGTATCCGAAGCCTTTCTAGCCGTACCGGCAATACTGGCACATATATTCCAGCAAGTTCCACTTTGCTGATTTTACTCTAATGCTTAAGGTTTTCTCGTTATATCGACACTATGATCTGTGTAGCTGCTTTGTGTCGCACTAGCAGCAGTCCACTCTTGAAGCTAAACACTGCAATGACTTACAAAATTGGCACCAAGGCATTGAGTGCCATTTTGGATGCAATGAAACTCATACGCTCCCCACCTATTGATTCTTGTTCAGAATATGATCCTAATGACTATTCTAACCTCGAGGAGTCAAAGGCAGATGGCTTGTCCTGTTCACCCATCAAGGTGCCTGTTCTAATTTGGCAATGTTTTATTGATTGCGGGTATCTTGCATATGTTGTCTTGCATTTCTTCTACTTTGTTGCACCACCATATGCTTAGTTTACTCATCATATATGTCGAGATGCCATGCCCATCCATTATCAATACATATTCCATATGTCATCATACCCTGTTTTTCCACTCAAATGCTATTCTTGTGCATCAGACATCAAAAAGGAAGAGGGTGATTGCCGAACCTGAAGGAGCACCAGCAAAGTCCTTGAAAAACGTGGTGGTGCCGGAGAAATCAGACATCACCCCACTTATATTGGCTATACAACCAGTGACACAAAACGTAGGACCGACTCCAACAGACTGTACCCATACTTCACTGGCCACACCACTAGCCCCTCCACACAGGACCTGCACTCTAGCAAAAGGTATACCAATTTCATTTGCCATAGCACCAGCTGTACCACAGAAAAATCCCACTCCAGCAAAAAGTACAGCAAGTCCATCGGCCGAAGACCTATCCCAACTGCAGAGACAGCCAATTCCTGTAGATTGGAACCCCATTCCATTTATTCCCAGTTTAAAAGACAATGCTTTCAATGTTGTTAGTGACTACGTGCATATATTCCCCATCATGGGAAGATTATTGTGAAGACAAACACCATTTTCACATCTTCCTGTCCAACTTACGTGTAAGTGTTATTATTCATGGTTATTATTTTCCTGTTTTCTGCTGATTGAACACATGAATGATTTACATTACATTGTTGTAACTAGGCGAGGGTCAATCTAGATAGTCATGACGAGCAAAGCTTGCTTGTGCTTTTTAAGGAAGCATTGTAGCAGTATCGGTGTTACATGAGGAAATCACACTTTGATGGCAAGTCTATAAATGAATTTCCGGTGAAGTCTCCTGTGCTAAATTTAGAAGACATTGAATGGAAAAACCTTGTTATGCACTAGTCTCGTTCCTAGGATGAGATACTGTCTATGAAATCACATGACAATTTGAACTTCTACTTTTCCGCATGTGCCTTACGGATCTTTTTTGCAGGAAATCTACTCGAAGAAGAATTCCGGTTTGACAAGAACAACAGGATATCGCAAATATGCTGCCCGCTGCTTTGCTCTTGTTAGTACCTGTTGTCCTGTATCACTATACTTGCATACATACCTGGTTCATTATGTGACAGCAGTATGCATGATAGCTTGCTTATCAATTTTTCGCTCCAAATTATATGATCTGTATGAATGGTTACATTAGTGTAGAATATATCCAATGCCAATGTTTTTTTAGCTCTGCATTGTTCTTGTAAGTACATGCTGTCCTTTATCAGTGTACTTATAATGACAGGTAGTTGTTCATGTACCATCACTCTGCAGCTTATTTTCAATTTCCCCCCATTTTCTACACATCAAATCTATATTTACTCTTACCATAAGGTTGGTACTAAAGAAGTTTAGCTGTGCATTGCTCTTGGCTGTACCTTTTGCCTGTATCGCTGCACTTACATTTATAGCTACTTGGTTATGTAGCATCACTCTTCATCTTATCTTAAATATTCTCCATTTTTTCGTATATTATCACATCTATATTTACTCTTAACAAAATATAGAATAAAGGCAATGCTTTTGAAGAAGATTCCGTGGTAAACTTCTTGAATTGCCCCCCCCATCAGCATGGACAAGGCCTTTATAGAGCATGTCTTCACCAATAATGTAAGTTTGTCCATCTCAAGCCTTCAAACTTTGTTGTATATATTTGGTTAGGCATGACTGCAACAGCTGTTTATTTTTGGTGTTTGCATCAAATTGCTTATTTAAAGTTTATTATGTAGTTCATAAACAAAAGTTTGTCCTTTCTCAATTTAAGTTTTCAGTTGTACAACCAAGTTCCTTCTTCATACCATGTAAATTAAACTATACAGAGCAAGTGATCTTCTTTTGCACTACATGTATGCTTCTGTTCTTCATCCGTAATCCAGTGGTGTGGTGAACCTACCCACTACAGCACAATGTCATATTCTGCAATGTCTTAACTATGAACAATGTCATATCATTCTACTATTATTTAAACCATCTCTTTATTTGCCAACCTGAAATGGTATAAATTGACAGCACACTAACCATTGATACTTATGAGTTCTTGATCTGTAATCCAGTGGTGTCGTGAAGCTGCCAACTCCTTCACAATGTCATTTCCTGCCATGTCTTGACCTGAACAATATCATATTGTGTTAATGCAATTTTAAGCTGTGTCACTTTATTCGTTAGTAAGAAATGTGATGAATTGTCAGCACTGATACTTTTATGTGCAAAACCTATCATCTGTCTGCTTGTTTATCTTTCAGAGTGAGGAAGATATAAGTGTTGAACAAGCGCAGTCTCATCATCTTGCTCAGCTGCTTGCGCTGCAGCTCCCTAGCAGGGCTAACCTTTCTTGAACTCTATTAAAGTGTTGTCAGTTTTGTATATTATTTTGTCGGCGTGTTTATTTGCACTGGTGGCGATCTTTGATGCCAAGTGTATGTAATCTGCTGTCTGCTTGTGCTTTATTATCATAGTGGTGAACTTTGATGCCCAGTGGATATAAATGCCGTAATTTCTTTATTGTATAGTCTAGGTTTTTTCTTATTCACGATGCTGCAGTTATTTTACTGTATATATATCCTGTCTTCGCAGTAAACCGGCCAAACCATAAAAGTACGGTACATAATCGGGCCGTCATGCAATCACGATGTAGGTTGGGCCTAAAACGTGCCGAACAGCTCACGGGCCGGCAGCAGCCCGAAATGAACCCCGGCCCATGATTGTGCGAATCAAATCACGGGCTTTTAACAGGTCCAAATTGTCTCGGTCCTTGTTTGGCCCAATCGGATATCGGTTGCGAGCAGGCCGGATGCAAACCGGGCCGTAGTTAGGCCCAACTATATGACGGGCTTTTAACAGGCCGAAATGAATATAGGGCCAAAATGTTAAATAGGCCCTTAATAGGCCAAAACTAATATTAGGCCGAATTACTAAGTGGGCCTTTAGC
Organism: Triticum urartu; assembly: GCF_003073215.2. Lineage (NCBI taxonomy): Eukaryota > Viridiplantae > Streptophyta > Magnoliopsida > Poales > Poaceae > Triticum > Triticum urartu. The sequence goes on along the minus strand of NC_053024.1, from coordinate 553,276,578 downwards.
AAGTGGGCCCAAAACCATAGTGTCCAGTTGACGGGCCGAATCTGATATGGGCCATAATTGAGCCCAAAGCCTCTTAAAGGGCCGGACCTGATCTGGGCCGTAATTTGGCCCAAAACGTGGTAGGCTTTTAACGGGCCGAATCTCATATGGGCCACTATTAGGCCCGGAGCGTGGCAGGCCATTAATGGACTGGATCAAATATGGGCCGACATTTGGCCCAAAACATGGCAGCCAGTTAATGGGCCGACCTACTAGGGTCCTCAAAATCTTGTGGGCCGACCCATTAATGTCGGCGAAATCTCATGGGCCTTTAGCTGGGCCGTCCCATTATGATCCGCAAGAATCTTGTGGGACTTTACCTGGGCCGGCCCAATATGGCACACAAAAATCTTGTGGGCCTTTACCTGGGCCGGCCCATTATGGCGCACAAAATCTTGTGGGCCTTTAGCTGGGCCAGCCCATTATGGTCTGCAATATCTCCTGGGCCTTTAGCTGGGCCGGCCCATTATGGTCCGCAAAATCTCGTGGGCCTTCAGTTGGGCCGGCCCATTTAAACTTGATGGGCCGGTCCACGTGTCAACATATCATAGGCGTGTCTCGCCCATTGGATGAGTGACACCTGTGCCAACACGGACCTGACACGTGTCTCCTCCAGCCAATGATGATTTTACAAGTGGAAAATCCCCATTGGTTGGGGCTGTTAACGGGTTATCAGATCCAAAACCCGACCCGATAGCTTAACAGCGTTCCGTTACGGTGGATGCCACATGTCGGTCACCCTTGACGAAAGCACTTCTGTGACGCGCGGTTTATCGTCATGGAAGTGGACACTTCCATGATGATAATTTTGGTAATGTCATGGAACACTTCTATGACATCATAGGTATGACTATCTTGATTCTGTCATAAAATCGTCATGGATGTACATCCATGACAAAAAACATGACCTACTGTGACAAACACGTATCATCACGGAAGTGTATTTTTTTGTAGTGACTAGTCCAAATGAGTTACCACCGAGACTCTTGTAGGCATTTGGACCAAAGAGATCCATGTGAAATAGCTCGAGTGGTCTTCTCGTGGTCATGATGTTCTTCGTGCGATGACTTCCTCCAACTTGTTTCCCTGCCTGACAAGCACTACAAAGTCTATCATTGTCAAATTTAACATCTTTTACTCCAAGGATATGGTTTTCTTTAATAAGCTTGTCAAGGTTTCGCATACCAACATGACCTAATCGTCTATGCCATAACAACCTTTAGAGGATTTAGCAATTAAGCAAGTTCTAGGTTGAGCCTTTTTAGTGAAATCAACAATGTAAAGATCACCTCTACGTATTCTGGTAAAGACCATTTTACGATTATCTCTATGAAACACTTGGCAATCTACTTCAGTGAATAGGACATTGAAACCGAAATCAGCAAGTCTAGATACTGAAAGTAAATTGTAGCCAAGAGATTCAACGAGCATGACATTTTGTATGGAGCTATCATGTGAGATGGCCACCTTACCTAGGCCAACCACCTTACCCTTTGAGTTATCACCAAAGGTGACATACTTTCAAGGGACATCGTTTTCAGCAAGCTCACGAAACATATCTTTATCTCCGGTCATATGATCTGTACATCCACTATCAAGGACCCATTCCTTTCCTCCGGCCATGTAGCCGCGAGGATTTGCCATAAGACCAAAGTGTCTCATCGCATCATCAAGGTCATAGTCACTATCATCATCCTCATCAGAGTATCCATGTTCAACATCATCTTGTGATTGATCAATTCCTGGAGAGGGTAATTCATTAGATAAATGATCATTTCTATAGTTATCTTTATGAATTCTAATAGCTCTAGAAATGATATTGCTAATGATTCCAACATCTCCTTTGGCACTCGTAAGATTAGTAAGCTCAAATAAGCAGTCACCAAATTTGGGATCATTAGAATTCATCTTAATCAAGGCAATGGATTTATGGAGAATTTCATCTAGATCTTTCAAGGAATAATTTGGAAAGAGTTCCTCAAGAAATTTCCATATGGTGTAGGCACACTTAAGAGTAGGCAAACATCCAATCAAGTTTCTAGGCAAGCCTCTAGTGATAAGATTAACAGTTCTAAGGTTGCGGATCATGTCAATAGACTCATCAAGGGTAGGATGCAAAGGATCAACATGAGGTGCACAAGGCCTAGTAATGTACTTGTTCAAATGATATTCATTGAAAATCTCAAGCATTTCATTTTTCCACTCATGAAAATATGCTCCATCAAGAATAGGCACTCTACGTCTAAGACTCCCCAAAGTAGACACATCCATCTTCCTCCAATGGTGATTAAACCAAGGCAATAGAGACCAAAGCTCTGATACCAATTGAAAGGATCGAGAAGAGGTGTCTAGAGGGGGGGGTGATTAGACACTAAGTGCTAAAAGTTGCAGTTTTAAATTCTTTTGTTGAAGTGGAGTTTAGGCACAAGTTTAACAAACACAATACATATCAAGCAAGCATGCAAAGAGTATATGAGCAGCGGAAAGTAAAGCATGCAACTTGCAAGAATGTAAAGGGAAGGGTTTGGAAGATTCAAACGCATTGGAGACACATATGTTTTTGTCGTGGTTCTGATAGGTGGTGCTATCGTACATCCACGTTGATGGAGACTTCAACCCACGAAGGGCTCCACCCATGAAGGGTCCACGAAGAAGCAACCTTGTCTATCCCACCATGGCCATCGCCCACGAAGGACTTGCCTCACTAGCGGTAGATCTTCACGAAGTAGGCGATCTCCTTGCCCTTACAAACTCCTTGGTTCAACTCCACAATCTTGTTGGAGGCTCCCAAGTGACACCTAGCCAATCTAGGAGACACCACTCTCCAAGAAGTAACAAATGGTGTGTTGATGATGAACTCCTTGCTCTTGTGCTTCGAATGATAGTCTCCCCAACACTCAACTCTCTCTCACGGGATTTGGATTTGGTGGAAAGAAGATTTGAGTGGAAAGCAAATTGGGGAAGGCTAGAGATCAAGATTCATATGGTAGGAATGGAATATCTTGGTCTCAACACAAGTGTAGGTGGTTCTCTCTCAGAAAAAGTAAGTTGGAAGTGTAGGTTCGTTCTGATGGCTCTCTCCACGAATGAAGAGGAGGTGGAGGGGTATTGATAGCCTCCACACAAAATCTAATCGTTACACATAACTTCCCAAACTCGGTGGGACCGAATGGTTAAACTCGGTCGGACCGATTCAGCAAAGCTAGTGACCGTTAGGATTTTTGGTGGGACCGATATGATTAGGGTTAGGGCATAACGTAATCTCGGTGAGACCGATAACACAAACTCGGTGAGACAGATTTTGGTAATAAGCTAACCGGAGAGTTGGTCAGGTAAACTCGGTGGGACCGATCGCTCATTTCAGTGAGACCGAAACGTTACGAAGGGAAAACAGAGAGTTTACATTCCAATCTCGGTGGGACCGATCGCAAGTTTCGGTGAGACCGAAAGTATTGCAATAGGCAACAGAGAGTTTGCAATCCCATCTCGGTGAGACCGAGATCCCTATCGGTGAGACCGATTTGCCTAGGGTTTGTGGTAGTGGCTATGACATTTGAAACTCGGTGGCGCCGGATAGGAAGAATCAGTGGGGCCGAGTTTGACTTTTGGTTTAGGTCATATGTGGATGTGAGAAAGTAGTTGAGGGCTTTGGAGCATATCACTAAGCATTTGAGCAAGAGGCTCATTAAGCAACACCTCATCCCTCCTTAATAGTATTGGCTTTTCCTATAGACTCAATGTGATCTTAGATCACTAAAATAGAAAATGTAGAGTCTTGAGCTTTGAGCTTGAGCCAATCCTTTGTCCTTAGCATCTTGAAGGGGTTTCACATCCTCTACTCCATGCCACTTCACTGTTGAACTTATCTGAAACATACTAGATAAAAATGTTAGTCCAACAAGAGATATGTTGACATTAATTACCAAAACCACCTTGGGAGCACTTGTGCTTTCAAAACCCCCTCAACAATTTCCCCCTGTGTTGCCCAGGCCCCTGTCCGGCGACCACAGTCAGCCGCCGCACTCCCGCCCTTGCCTGGCCTGCCGCGTGCGCCCCTGCCCGGCCGGCCATGCTCAACTCCTACTCAGACGCCCGCGCTCCTGGCCGTCTGCAATCACCTCCCTGCCCAGCCGCGCCTGCCTCTGTTCGGCCGTGTGCCCGCCTCTGCTAGCCCGTGCTTGCTGCCATGCCAGCCGCGCCACCGCCGCCTTGCTCCGCCTGCGCCCACCGCTCTACCAACCGCGACTCCAGTGCGAGCAAGACGGCCGGCGGCGGAGACAGTATTGCACCCGTTGCTTGTGTACACAACACCGTCGGAGTTGCCAGGCTAGCTAGCCATGGCCGTGCACCGTTGCTGCTTGTCGCGTGTGGAGTTGTCTGGCCAAGCTGTGTAGCCTGCTGGCCTTGCTGCACGCTGCCGCAAACCCTGTCGCACATGTTTGCCTCGTCCGTTCCGCGCGCTGGCCGCCATGCTCTGCCATGAGCCGTTGGTCGCCGCACGCATACCGCGGGCTTCATAAACTCTGTCGGCCGAACCTCTTTGCCTGCGTCTTCTGCCCCCTCGACGACCCCGCTGACCTTGCCCGCATCGCCGGTGTTTCCTGCCCCTGGTGCCGGTTCGGGCCTCCTCCCCCTCTTTCCTGCACATGTTGCGTGCCCCGGCTTCCTCCCTACTCGTGCCCGTGCCTGGCTGTAGGCCCTTGTCGGCTGGGGGAAGAGAGAGGAGGGAGGAAGGAGATGGGAAGATGGGGAGGCGCTGTGGAGCTAATTGCTTTTATTCTTTTTGATTTAGGGGTGTCTGTGCAAAATCTATGGAGTAGTTTTTAAATTTAGACTAAAATTGATCTAGCACAAAATGTTATGCCACGTAGGCAAAAAGGGGCCCATATGTCATAAACGCACTTAAGCGAGCCAGATCCGCCCATTAGTGGTTTTTGCAAGACCATTACGCGAGATGTAGTGTTTTCTATAGAGAAAATGTATCCTACTGTTTTTCGCAAACCTAGCCCTCAAAGTGGTGGTTTTATGCAATTTACTCGGGTGTCTGGAACACTATGGAGAGGCACTACTGCGGGATGCTGCAAATGCGACACTACGATCAGAGACCCTTCGAGAAACTGTGTGCGATGCCATAATCGCAAACGGTGCTATATGAAAACCGTTAGAAATGTGTAAAACGTTTGCAATGATGGATGCATCAAACACGGTTCAGGTTTTAGTTGCGTGTGCGATGAAGGGCATACGGTTCAGTTCAATCAACTGTTTGCGATGAGGAGGAACAAAAGAAACGGGCAGCCAGATGAAGGCGTGTGCGATACATAGCATACAGTTCACTCAGATGAACTATTTGTGATTAGGCAACACAAAAGAAATGGTCGGCCAGATCAAGGTGTGTGTGATTGAGGGCATACGCTTCAGAAGGATTAACTGTTTGCGATTAGGCAACATAACAGAAACGGGTCTGCCAGATCAAAGTGTCTGCGATTGATGGCATACACTTCACATGGATGAACTATTTGCGATTAGCCACAACAAACTGAAATAGTTAGATAGATCAACGTGTGTGCACTAGATGGGCACACACATTCTAATTAAAAGAACCGTGCGCGATGGTGCTGACATTGCCTATTGCGGTGCACCCTATGGTGCAAACGCCATGTACGCGGCCGAGAAGGCGTACGTGCCCATGTTACGCCTTCCGAGAATAGTGCCACACTTATAACCGTCAGTAAATTTTGAGCATGCGTCTCGTCATAATTTTTTTAGAAGAACAGGGAGGCCGCGTCCCATCACATTCCAAATTGCAAACCTGTTCACACCGATCAAAACCTAAAAGGTTTCCCACTTAGGAGCGTATTACTACGCGGTTATAAATACTACTACTCCAAGATGACTGCACATTCCTCCTCAACTCCTCATCCATAAAAAGTCAAAAACAAACAAGTAATTCATCATCATTCCCTTGCGTCTGCCATGGCCATCATGAGTTCTGGGTCAAGAGACTGCCACCAGGGAGAGGTGAGCCTGGAAGCGGGAGCACGAGAGATGCCCCACCTCGCTGCGAAAGCAACCAACATGTCCCACCGCACGGTCGTAGCAGCAGAGAGGGCCCGCCGCGCCGCCGAAGCAGCATGGAGGACCCGCCGCACCGTCGAAGAAACAGACTGGTTCGCCCGCGCCACGGAAGCAGAAGAGATGTCCCGCCGCGCCATGAATGCGGCAGAGATGTCCTCCTGTGCCGCGACGTCCTGGGAAAATGCCTCGCGGGCAGACGAGGACTCTTACAGGCGCATGCGTGCCCTCGTCCTTAGGCAGATGGATCAGATCTCCAGGTGGGCGAGGTTGCAGGATGACCTGCAAGTCTCATTTGAGTAGTCTACCGTGAAGGAAATATGCCCTAGAGGCAATAATAAAGTTGTTATTTATATTTCCTTATATCATGAGAAATTTTTATTACTCATGCTAGAATTGTATTAACCGGAAACTTAGTACATGTGTGAATAAATAGACAAACATGGTGTCACTAGTTTGCCTCTACTTGACTAGCTCGTTGAATCAATGATGGTTATGTTTCTTAACCATAGACATGAGTTGTCATTTGATTAACGGGATCACATCATTAGAGAATGATGTTATTGACTTGACCCATCCGTTAGCTTAGCACGATGATCGTTTAGTTTGTTGCTATTGCTTTCTCCATAACTATACATGTTCCTATGACTATGAGATCATACAACTCTCGAATACCGGAGGAACACTTTGTGTGCTACCAAACGTCACAACGTAACTGGGTGGTTATAAAGGTGCTCTACAGGTGTCTCCGATGGTGTTTGTTGAGTTGGAATGGATCAAGATTAGGTTTTGTCACTCCGATTATCGGAGAGGTATCTCTGGGCCCTCTTGGTAATGTACATCATAATAAGCCTTGCAAGCAATGTAGCTAATGAGTTAGTTACGGGATGTAGCATTACGGAACGAGTAAAGTGCTACCTCTTGAGCACTTGCGTTGGTTTTCCCTTGAAGAGGAAAGGGTGATGCAGCAAAGTAGCGTAAGTATTTCCCTCAGTTTTTGAGAACCAATGTATCAATCCAGTAGGAGGCCACGCACGAGTCCCTCGCACCTACACAAACAAATAAATCCTCGCAACCAACGCGATAAGGGGTTATCAATCCCTACATGGTCACTTACGAGAGTGAGATCTGATAGATGTGATAAGATAATATTTTTGGTATTTTTATGATAAAGATGCAAAGTAAAATAAAAGACAAAGGAAATAAATAAGTATTGGAAGATTAATATGATAGAAGATAGACCCGGGGGCCATAGGATTCACTAGTGCCTTCTATCGAGAGCATAAGTATTCACGATGGGTAAACAAATTACTATTGAGAAATTGACATAATTGAGCATAGTTATGAGAATATCTAGGTATGATCATGTATATAGGCATCACGTCCGAGACAAGTAGACCGACTCCTGCCTGCATCTACTACTATTACTCCACACATTGACCGCTATCCAGCATGCATCTAGAGTATTAAGTTCAAGAGAACAGAGTAACGCTTTAAGAAAGATGACATGATGTAGAGGGATAAACTCGTGCAATATGATGAAAACCCGATCTTGTTATCCTCGATGGCAACAATACAATACGTGCCTTGCTGCCCCTACTGTCATTAGGAAAGGACACCGCAAGATTGAACCCAAAGCTAAGCATGAAGGAAATATGCCCTAGAGGCAATAATAAAGTAATTATTTATTTCCTTATATCATGATAAAGATTTATTATTCATGCTAGAATTGTATTAACCGAAAACATAATACATGTGTGAATACATAGACAAACAGAGTGTCACTAGTATGCCTCTACTTGACTAGCTCGTTGATCAAATATGGTTATGTTTCCTAACCATAGACATGAGTTGTCATTTGATTAACGTGATTGACTTGACCCATTTCGTTAGCTTAGCACTTGATCGTTTATTTTGTTGCTATTGCTTTCTTCATGACTTATACATGTTCCTATGACTATGAGATTATGCAATTCCCGTTTACCGGAGGAACACTTTGTGTGCCACCAAAATGTCACAACGTAACTGGGTGATTATAAAGGTGCTCTACAGGTGTCTCCGAAGGTACTTGTTGGGTTGGCGTATTTCGAGATTAGGATTTGTCACTCCGATTGTCGGAGAGGTATCTCTGGGCCCACTCGGTAATGCACATCACTATAAGCCTTGCAAGCATTGCAACTAATGAGTTAGTTGCGGGATGATGTATTACGGAACGAGTAAAGAGACTTGCCGGTAACGAGATTGAACTAGGTATTGAGATACCGACGATCGAATCTCGGGCAAGTAACATACCGATGACAAAGGGAACAACGTATGTTGTTATGCGGTTTGACCGATAAAGATCTTCGTAGAATATGTGGGAGCCAATATGAGCATCCAGGTTCCGCTATTGGTTATTGACCGGAAACGTGTCTCGGTCATGTCTACATTGTTCTCAAACCCATAGGGTCCGCACGCTTAAAGTTCGATGACAATTATATTATGAGTTTATGTGTTTTGATGTACCGAAGGTAGTTCGGAGTCCCGTATGAGATCAGGGACATGACGAGGAGTCTCGAAATGGTCGAGACGTAAATATCGATATATTGGACGACTATATTCGGACATCGGAAAGGTTCTGAGTGATTCGGGTATTTTTTGGAGTACCAGAGAGTTACAGGAATTCGCCAGGGAGCATATGGGCCTTATTGGGCTTTAGAGGAAAGAGAGAGGAGAGGCTGCGCCCCCCCAATGCCTAGTCCGAATTGGACTAGGGGGAGGGGCTGCGCCCCCTCCTTCCTTCTCTTCCCTCTTCCCTTTCCTTGACTCCTACTCCTACTACTTGGAAGGGGAGGAATCCTACTCCCGGTGGGAGTAGGACTCCTCCAGGGCGCGCCATAGGGGCCGACCCACTCCCCCTCCTCCACTCCTTTATATACGTGGCCAGAGGGCACCCCATAGACACAACAATTTACCTCTTGATCTCTTAGCCGTGTGCGGTGCCCCCCTCCACCATAATCCACCTCGATCATATCATAGCGGTGCTTAGGCGAATCCCTGCGTCGGTAGAACATCATCATCATCACCACGCCGTCGTGCTGACGAAACTCTCCCTCAACACTCGGCTAGATCGGAGTTCGAGGGACGTCATCGAGTTGAACGTGTGCATAACTCGGAGGTGTTGTGCGTTCGGTACTTGATCGGTCGGATCGTGAAAACGTACGACTACATCAACCGCATTGTGCTAACGCTTCCGCTTTCAGTCTACAAGGGTACGTGGACACACTCTCCCCTCTCATTGCTATGCATCACCATGATCTTGTGTGTGCGTAGGAATTTTTTTGAAATTACTATGTTCCCCAACAGTGGCACCCGAGCCAGGTTTTATGCGTTGATGTAATATGCACGAGTAGAACACAAGTGAGTTGTGGGCGATATAAGTCATACTGCTTACCAGCATGTCACATTTTGGTTCGGCAGTATTGTTGGATGAAGCGGCTCAGACCGACATTACGCGTACGCTTACGCGAGACTGGTTTTACCGCCGTGCTATGCACACAGGTGACTAGCGGGTGTTAGTTTCTCCAACTTTAGTTGAACCGAGTGTGGCTATGCCCGGTCCTTGAGAAGGTTAAAACAACACTAACTTGACAAACTATCATTGTGGTTTTGATGCGTAGGTAAGAATGGTTCTTGCTCAGCCCATAGCAGCCACGTAAAACTTGCAACAACAAAGTAGAGGACGTCTAACTTGTTTTTGCAGGGCATGTTGTGATGTAATATGGTCAAGACGTGATGAGATATAAGTTATTATATAAGATGATCATGTTTTCTTGAAGTTATCGGCAACTGGCAGAAGCCTTATGGTTGTCTCTTTATTGCATAAGATGCAAGCGCTAAATAATTGCTTTACTTTATCGCTATGCGATAGCAATAGTTGCAAGAGCAATACTTGGCGAGATGACCATGTGACGACACATTGATATAGATCAAGATGGTGGAGATCATGGTGTCATGCCGGTGACGATGGAAATCATGACGATGCTTTGGAGATGGAGATCAAATGCACAAGATGATGATGGCTATATCATGTCACATATTTTGATTGCATGTGATGTTTATCTTTTATACATCTTATTTTGCTTAGTTCGATGGTAGCTTTATAAGATGATCTCTCAATAATTATCAAGGTACAAGTGTTCTCCCTAAGTATGCACCGTTGCGAAAGTTCTTCATGCTGAGACACCACGTGATGATCGGGTGTGATAGGCTCTACGTTCAAATACAACAGGTGCAAAACAGTTGCAAACGCGGAATACTCGGGTTAAACTTGACGAGCCTAGCATATAACAGATATGGCCTCGGAACACCGAGACCGAAAGGTCGAGTGTGAATCATATAGTAGATATGATCAACATAGTGATGTTCACCATTGAAACTACTCCATCTCACGTGATGATCGGACATGGTTTAGTTGATATGGATCACATGATCACTTAGAGGATTAGAGGGATGTCTATCTAAGTGGGAGTTCTTAAGTAATATGATTAATTAAACTTAAATTTATCATGAACTTAGTCCTGGTAGTATTAGCATATCTATGTTGTAGATCAATAGCCCGCGTTTAGCTCCACTGTTTTATTTTTGATATGTTCCTAGAGAAAACTAAGTTGAAAGATATTAGTAGCAATGATGCGGATTGGATCCGTGATCTGGGGTTTATCCTCATTGCTGCACAAAAGAGTTAGGTCCTTGATGCACCGCTAGGTGAAAAACCTATTGCAGGAGCAGATGCAGATGTTATGAACGTTTGGCTAGCTCAATATGATGACTACTTGATAGTTTAGTGCACCATGCTTAAACGGCTTAGAATCGAGACTTCAAAGACGTTTTGAACGTCATGGACCATATGCGATGTTCCAGGAGTTGAAGTTAATATTTCAAGCAAATACCCGAGTTGAGAGATATGAAGTCTCCAACAAGTTCTATAGCTAAAAGATGGAGGAGAATAGCTCAAAGAGTGAGCATGTGCTCAGATTGTCTGGGTACTACAATCGCTTGAATCAAGTGGGAGTTAATCTTCCAGATAAAATAGTGATTGACAGAATTCTCTAGTCACCATCACCAAGTTAGTAGAACTTCGTGATGAACTATAATATGCAAGGGATAACGAAAATGATTCCCAAGCTCTTCGTGATGCTGAAATCGACGAAGGTAGAAATCAAGAAAAGCATCAAGTGTTGATGGTAAAGAAAACCACTAGTTTCAAGTAAAGTGACAAAGGGAAGAAAGGGGAACTTCAAGAAGAACGGCAAGCAAGTTGCTGCTCAAGTGAAAAAACCCAAGTCTGTACCTAAGCCTGAAACTGAGTGCTTCTACTGCAAAGGGACTGGTCACTGGAAGCGGAACTACCCCAAGTAATTGGCGGATAAGAAGGATGGCAAAGTGAACATAGGTATATTTGATATACATGTTATTGATGTGTACTTTACTAGTGTTTATAGCAACCCCTCAGTATTTGATACTAGTTCAGTTGCTAAGAATAGTAACTCGAAACAGGAGTTGCAGAATGAACAGAGACTAGTTAAGGGTGAAGTGACGATGTGTATTGGAAATAGTTCCAAGATTGATATGATCATCATCGCACACTCCCTATACTTTCGGGATTAGTGTTAAACCTAAAATAAATGTTATTTAGTGTTTGCATTGAGCATGAATATGATTGGATCATGTTTATTGCAATACGGTTATTCATGTAAGTTAGAGAATAATTGTTGTTCTGTTTACATGAATAAAACCTTATATGGTCATACACCCAATGAAAAATGGTTTGTTGGATCTCGATCGTGGTGATACACATTTTCATAATATTGAAGCCAAAAGATGCAAAGTTAATAATGATAGTGCAACTTATGTGTGGCACTGCCGTTTAGGTCATATTGTTGTAAAGTGCATGAAGAAAATCCATGCTGATGGGCTTTTGGAATCACTTGATTATGAATAGTTGATGCTTGCGAACCATGCCTCATGGGAAAGATGACTAAGACTCCGTTCTCCGGAACAATGGAGCGAGCAACAGATTTGTTGGAAATCATACATACTGATGTATGTGGTCCGATGAATATTGAGGCTCGCGGCAGGTATAATTATTTTCTGATCTTCACAGATGATTTGAGCAGATATGAGTATATCTACTTGATGAAAAACAAGTCTGAAACATTTGAAAAGTTCAAAGAATTTCAGAGTGAAGTGGAGAATCATCATAACAAAAATAAAAGTTTCTGCGATATGATCGCAGAAGTAAAATATTTGAGTTACGAGTTTGGCCTTCAGTTAAAATAATGTGAAATAGTTTCACTACTCATGCCACCTGGAACACCACAGTGGAATGGTGTGTCCGAACGTCGTAACCGTACTTTATTAGATATGGTGCGATCTATGATGTCTCTTACTGATTTACCACTATCGTTTTGGGGTTATGCATTAGAGACAGCTACATTCACGTTAAATAGGGCACCATCTAAATCCGTTGAGACGACACCGTATGAACTATGGTTTGGCAAGAAACCTAAGCTGTCGTTTCTTAAACTTTGAGGTTGCAATGCTTATGTGAAAAAAATTTCAACCTGATAAGCTCAAACCCAAATCGGAGAAGTGCGTCTTCATAGGATACCCAAAAGAAAATGTTGGGTACACCTTCTATCATAGATCCGAAGGCAAGATATTCATTGCTGAGAATGGATCCTTTCTAGAGAAGGAGTTTCTCTCGAAAGAAGTGAGTGGGAGGAAAGTAGAACTTGATGAGGTAACTATACCAGCTCCCTTATTGGAAAGGAGTTCATCACAGAAATCTGTTCTTGTGACTACTACACCAATTAGTGAGGAAGATAATGATGATGATCATGTTACTTTAGATCAAGTTACTACTGAACCTCGTAGGTAAACCAGAGTGAGATCCGCACCAGAGTGGTACAGTAATCCTGTTCTGGAGGTCATGTTACTTGACCATGACGAACCTACAAACTATGAGGAAGCGATGATGAGCCCAGATTCCGCGAAATGGCTTGAGGCCATGAAATCTAAGATGAGATCCATGTATAAGAACAAAGTATGGACTTTGATTGACTTGCCCAAAGATCGGCGAGCCATTGAGATTAAATGGATCTTCAAGAGGAAGACGGACACTGATAGTAGTGTTACTATCTACAAAGCTAGAATTGTCGCAAAAGGTTTTCGACAAGTTCAAGGTGTTGACTATGATGAGAGTTTCTCACTCGTATCTATGCTTAAGTCTGTCCGAATCATGTTAGCAATTGCCACATTTTATGAAATCTGGCAAATGGATAAACAAAACTACATTCCTTAATGGATTTATTAAAGAAGAGTTGTATATGATGCAACAAGAAAGTTTTGTCAATCCTAACGGTGCTAACAAAATATGCAAGCTCCAGCGATCTATCTATGGACTGGTGCAAGCATCTCGGAGTTGGAATATACGCTTTGATAAGTTGATCAAAGCATATAGTTTTATACAGACTTGCGGTGAAGCCTGTATTTACAAGAAAGTGAGTGGGAGCACTACAACATTTCTGATAAGTATATGTGAATGACATATTGTTGATAGGAGATAATGTAGAATTATTCTGCAAAGCATAAAGGAGTGTTTGAAAGGAGTTTTTCAAAGAAAGGCCTCGATGAAGCTGCTTACATATTGAGCATCAAGATCTATAGAGATAGATCAAGACGCTTGATAAGTTTTTCAATGAGTACATACCTTGACAAGATTTTGATGTAGTTCAAAATGGAACAGTCAAAGAAAGAGTTCTTGCCTGTGTTACAAGGTGTGAAACTGAGTAAGACTCAAAGCCCGACCACGGCAGAAGATAGAAAGAGGATGAAAGTCATTCCCTATGCCTTGGCCATAGGTTCTATAAAATATGCCATGCTGTGTACCAGATCTATTGTATACCCTAAACTGATTTTGGCAAGGGAGTACAATAGTGATCTAGGAGTTGATCACTGGACAGCGGTCAAAATTATCCTTAGTGGAATAAGGATATGTTTCTTGATTATGGAGGTGACAAAAAAAGGGTTCATCGTAAAGGGTTACGTCGATGCAAATTTTGACACTGATCCAGACGACTCTAAATCTCAATCTGGATACATATTGAAAGTGGGAGAAATTAGCTAGAGTAGCTCCATGCAAAGCATTGTTGACATAGAAATTTGCAAAATACTTACGGATCTGAATGTGGCAGACCCGTTGACTAAACTTCTCTCACAAGAAAAACATGATCACACCTTAGTACTCTTTGGGTGTTAATCACATAGCGATGTGAACTAGATTATTGACTCTAGTAAACCCTTTGGGTGTTGGTCACATGTCGATGTGAACTATGGGTGTTAATCACATGGTGATGTGAACTATTGGTAATAAATCACATGGCGATGTGAACTAGATTATTGACTCTAGTGCAAGTGGGAGACTGAAGGAAATATGCCCTAGAGGCAATAATAAAGTTATTATTTATTTCCTTATATCATGATAAATGTTTATTATTCATGCTAGAATTGTATTACCGGAAACATAATACATGTGTGAATACATAGACAAACATAGTGTCACTAGCATGCCTCTACTTGACCAGCTCGTTGATCAAAGATGGTTATGTTTCCTAACCATAGACATGAGTTGTCATTTGATTAACGGGATCACGTCATTAGGAGAATGATGTGATTGACTCGATCCATTCCGTTAGCTTAGCACTTGATCGTTTAGTTTGTTGCTATTGCTTTCTTCATGACTTATACATGTTCCTATGACTATGAGATTATGCAACTCCTGTTTACCGGAGGAACACTTTTTGTGCCACCAAACGTCACAACGTAACTAGGTGATTATAAATGTGCTCTACAGGTGTCTACGAAGGTACTTGTTGGGTTGGCGTATTTCGAGATTAGGATTTGTCACTCCGATTGTCGGAGAGGTATCTCTGGGCCCACTCGGTAATGCACATCACTATAAGCCTTGCAAGCATTGCAACTAATGAGTTAGTTGCGGGATGATGTATTACGGAACGAGTAAAGAGACTTGCCGGTAATGAGATTGAACTAGGTATTGAGATACCTACGATCGAATCTCGGGCAAGTAACATATCGATGACAAAAGGAACAACGTATGTTGTTATGCGGTTTGACCGATAAAGATCTTCATAGAATATGTGGGAGCCAATATGAGCATCCAGGTTCCGCTATTGGTTATTGACCGGAAACGTGTCTCGATCATGTCTACATTGTTCTCGAACCCGTAGGGTCCGCACGCTTAAAGTTCGATGATGGTTATATTATGAGTTTATGTGTTTTGATGTACCGAAGGTAGTTCGAAGTCCCGTATGAGACCGGGGACATGACAAGGAGTCTCAAAATGGTCGAGAAGTAAAGATCGATATATTGGACGACTATATTCGGACATCGGAAAGGTTCCGAGTGATTCGGGTATTTTTTGGAGTACTGGAGAGTTACGGGAATTCGCCGGGGAGTATATGGGCCTTATTGGGCTTTAGAGGAAAGAGAGAGGAGAGGTTGCGCCCCCCCCCAATGCCTAGTCCGAATTGGACTAAGGGGAGGGGCTGCGCCCCCTCCTTCCTTCTCTTCCTTCTTCCCTTTCCTTGACTCCTACTCCTACTACTTGGAAGGGGAGGAATCCTACTTCCGGTGGGAGTAGGACTCCTCCAGGGCGCGCCATAGGGGCCGGCCCTCTCCCCCTCCTCCACTCCTTTATATACATGGCCAGGGGGCACCCCATAGACACAATAATTGATCTCTTGATCTCTTAGCCATGTGCGGTGCCCCCCTCCACCATAATCCACCTCGATCATATCGTAGCGGTGCTCAGGCAAAGCCCTGCATCGGTAGAACATCATCATCGTCACCACGCCATCATGCTGACGAAACTCTCCCTCAACACTCGGCTGGATCAGAGTTCGAGGGACGTCATCGAGTTGAACGTGTGCAGAACTCGGAGGTGCCGTGCGTTCGGCACTTCATCGGTCGGATCGTGAAGACGTACGACTACATCAACCGCGTTGTGCTAATGCTTCCGATTTCAGTCTACGAGGGTACGTGGACACACTCCCCCCTCTCGTTGCTATGCATCACCATGATCTTGTGTGTGCGTAGGAATTTTTTTGAAATTACTACGTTCCCCAACAAAGCACTTCTCCCATTGCAAGAAAGATCAATCTAGTAGGCCAAACCAAACTGATAATTCGAAGAGACTTGCAAAGATAACCAATCATACATAAAAGAATTCAGAGAAGATTCAAATACTGTTCATAGATATACTTGATCATAAACCCACAATTCATCAGTATCAACAAACACACCGCAAAAGTAGATTACATCGAATATATCTCCACAAGAGAGGGGGAGAACTTTGTATTGAGATCCAAAAAAGAGAGAAGAAGCCATCTAGCTAATAACTATGGACCCGTAGGTCTGAGGTAAACTACTCACACCTCATCGGAGGGGCTATGGTGTTGAAGTAGAAGCCCTCCGTGATCGATGCCCCCTCCAGCGGAGCTCCGGAACAGGCCCCAAGATGGGATCTCATGGATACAGAAAGTTACGTCGGTGGAATTAGGGTTTTGGCTCCGTATCTAGTAGTTTGGGGGTACGTAGATATATATAGGAGGAAGGAGTATGTCGGTGGAGCAACAGGGGGCCCACGAGGGTGGAGGGCGCGCCTGGGGGGTAGGCGCGCCCCTACCTCGTGGCCTCCTGGTTGAGGTCTTGACGTAGGGTCCAAGTCCTCTGGATCATGTTCGTTCCGAAAATCACGTTCCCAAAGTTTCATTCCGTTTGGAGTCTGTTTCATATTCTTTTTCCGCGAAACCCTAAAATAGGCAAAAAAACAGCAATTCTGGGCTGGGCCTTTGATTAGTAGGTTAGTCCCAAAAATAATATAAAAGTGTGTAATAAAGCCCAATAATGTCCAAAACAGAATATAATATAGCATGGAACAATTAAAAATTATAGATACGTTGGAGACGTATCAAGCATCCCCAAGCTT